>NC_136923.1:26382165-26634400 GCF_949752795.1 Hyperoodon ampullatus
TCAAACCCAGGATCATCATCCTCCAAAGCCTGAATGATGTCCACCATTCTGGGCCTCCTTACACTTTTTACTGTAATGTATTATGAATGTTTTTTCTTTACCTTCTAGATCTTCTCTATGGAACCCTCATGGGAGAAATACCTCATTATGTAGCCACTGATTTAAAATCCTTTTGCTGGACCTTTTGGTAAAATTGGCAACAGCCAAGAGACTGTATCAGGTACAAAACAGAACTGAGTAGCTTGTTCACCTCCAGCTTTGAATGTGGCTTTTAGAATGGAAGTGTGAGGTTTGTTGGAAAGTCAGTTAAGACACGCTCTGATGAGCAGTAAAAGCTCCGGGTGAATGGAAGCAGCCCTTTTGCTGGGCTAGAGGGAACTGGGTGATTCTGCTGCAAGGCTAGTGGGGTCTAGAGAGGGGGCCAGGCTTCTTGGCTTTTGATTGCCCGTTGCATGCACATCAGGTGCTAACTAGAAGGTATGTGCTTCCCCTTTCTGAGCCTCAGTTCTCTCCTCCCTAAAACGTAGGTCCAGAATTAGATGGTCTGTAAGTTCTCTTCCGGCACTGACCTGGATGAGTATGAACTTTGAGAAGAAATTCACCCTTGTTGGTGGAGGCGTGTGATTTTTACCATCGTCTGTTCTTGGGTGGAGAACTGAAAGGAGGTCAGGTTTTATATCTGGACCTGACCTCTGTGTGTTGTGAATATGCGCTGGAATATGAGAAGCGGTAGCCCTCCAGAGAGTGACTCGGAGCTTCCTGCAAAAACCTCTGACCTTTGGATATTTCAGACTAGTGCAGAGGGGGGTGTCTGCATCCCTCAGTGTGTCGGTGCCGCTCCTTCACTCTCAGAAGCCCTCTGGGCTGTGTCACGTTTGCCGGCATCCTGCAGAGCGTCTGAGACCAAGACCTCTCCAGTTTATTGTGTATACACCTGGGGGTGTTTATGAAATGCAGACTCTGCATTTTTAGCAAGCTCCCTGGTGATGCTAGTGCGGCTGCTTCTCAGCCACCCTTGTAATAAGCACTGAGGGCTGCACAGGGAAGGAAATTTGACTAAATTCAGAAGGCCCAGGTTCCAGTCCCAATTGTGTCATTCCTTATAGCAGTAAACCTCAAATAGATCTCTTAGCTGCTCTGTGACTCAGTTTCTCCTTCTGCGGAGTAATGAAAGTAATTAATAACTAACACTTAATGACTGCTTACTGTGTGCCTGGCACCATGCTCACTATTTTTTTATGTGCTGTATCTTAACTAAGTCTCATAATAACCTTATGAGGTAGGTTCTCTTATCAGCTGCATTCTATAGAAGCTAAACACAGAGAGGGTGAATAACTTGCCCAAGGTCGCACAGCTAGTAAATGGCCAAGCTGGAATTTGAACTCACATCATTTGACTCTGAAGCTTGCACAACTTGTAGAAATGATAGATGTGAACAGTCCTGGAACTTCTGTGTGTTATGCAAGCATACCATATAAATAAATGCATTTATTTGTATGATATGTATTATTTATAAATGTTTAGCACACCTGGAATTATAAGAAGCTGGTGTTTCCCAGATGGGATGGTATTGTTTTTAAGGGAAAAAAATATTGTTCCAGCTTATATTAACTGAAGTCAAATGCTTTGTGAAGTTTTGAAGAGCACAGGTGTTTGTGCTGTTGTCTTGGTTTGTTCAGCTAGGAAATGAAGTGTCAGCTAAGAGGAATGTGAGGTTCTGATTAACTGAATTTCTGGCTGTTTAGAATTAAATCCCATTTTGTTTTCAATCTTGTTTTTGCAAATTTGGACAATATATCCAATCACTTTTCTGCCTTACAGAAAAGCACAGTTACCCGACTGACTGTGTCTTGTGATTGAGGATATGGCAGCCATGTAAATTACTACCCTGAGCACGACTTTCCTGCAAGTGGATTGATTGTGGGTTGATTGTGAGCATCATCTGAGTTTGATATCTCACCGCTCACTGGACCCCAGGCTGTGATCTGGCAGGATAAACAGATGTCTGCTTTCTTCCCTCACCCCTCCTTGTTATTCCTCTAGAAGCTTCTATTTGAATGACAGAGGAAATCTTCAGTAGGGAAAAGTATTCTTACCTGAATGTGTACCCATGCTTGAACCCCATTCTTAGAAATGTCCCAATCTGGGCTTCCCTGGTGGCGCCGTGGTTGAGAGTCCGCCTGCCGATGCAGGGGACACGGGTTCGTGCCCCGGTCTGGGAAGATCCCACATGCCGCGGAGTGGCTGGGCCTGTGAGCCATGGCCACTGAGCCTGCGCGTCCGGAGCCTGTGCTCCGCAACGGGAGAGGCCACAACGGTGAGAGGCCCCCGTACCGCAAAAAAAAAAAAAAAAAAAAAAGAAATGTCCCAATCTTCGGAGGAGTATGGCAGATACCTAGCACCTGCATCGCCAGGCCCCTATCTCCCTTGTCCATTGTGGACCTCACTGATGACACACCACACTCTTTTTGTCACCCTCCGGCACCACTTCAGAATCCTACTCAACACAGCACTCCAGGTAGCCTGTATTCATCAGTTGTAGTTACCCTAAGAGATTTAAGTTACATGTCATGTCTACCCTTGGACACTCCCTGGAAGTTGATTCTCCGCTTTTTTTTTTTTTTTTTGGCCATGCTGTGCAGCATGTGGGACCTTAGTTCCCCGACTAGGGATCAGACCTGCGCCCCTCAGTGGAAGCGTGGAGTCTTAACCACTGGACCGCCAGGGAAGTCCTGTTCTCCTTTCAATTTAGTAAATATATATCAAACACCTCTTAATTGCTTAGGCATGATGAAAAGAAATTCTGTTTTCCACTTACTCTGCATTTATTCTTCCTCCCCAAAGTGGATGACCTGAAAGCTTTTTGAAAGTTTTAGTTAAGGTTTTCATAGTTTTTTTTTCTTTCTCTGGGATCTACATCCTGTTGTTCTAATTAATATGGTGACCATTCTTAAGGTTCCCATCACTTTTCATTACCAGCGATGTAGAGTCTTTATCCAGCTTCCCTGCTCTGATGCTTCCAGAGGAATACCTGCTTTACAATGAACTGTTTCCTGTAGGCATCCTCTGGGCAGCTCAGCCATTGGCTAGGTGGCCAGTGCATATGCAGTGGCTGCTCTTGGCTCACAGCTGTGATGCCCTCGGCTAAAGCCCTTTCCTGACAGCGTATCTATCAAGATTCAGGAGTTCATTTAAATTACTGCCTAAGTCTCCTACTTGCGTTTGAGGTCATCATCTCAGAAGTCACCTGGAGAGCCTGTAAGGACTAGAAGCTTGCCACCAATTGGGACAATGAATCCCCTCCCCTAAGCCCCTCCCCTGCTTCCTGTGCAGGTTGGGCCACCACTTTGAAACACCTAGCTCATTAGGAAGCAGGGTGAAAACGCAGAGCAAAGAATTCACATGTGCCTGTCTTAACAACAGGAGCTTGAGTTCTTGCTTGAATTGCTTCTGAAAGGCAAATAGCCTGATCGCTGGGCTTGATTTTGATCAGCCTAGCTTGAACCTGCCTTCCGTTCACCTTGTCAATTGGGCTGCGTAAACACCAGTGTGGTTTGCCCTTGCCATGATTAAAAATTGTTTTCAATCCTGTATCATTGAGTTTCTAAGATTCAGCATCCTAAGTGGTTGTGATGATATCGTGTGCCATTTTGAATTTTTAAAAGAAAACAGTGCAAAGAGTGAGAAATGGAGCATCTGCAAGATATAAGGCACTGTCTCTGGGCCTGTGAGGAATAGCAGAGAGGACCTTTTACACTTAGCCAGTTCTCTAAACCAGGTATTTTTAAACTCAGGATCCACAAGCACCAAAGGACGAGCAAAGATTGACGAACTTTTTGAAATTAAACGCAGAATTTTCTATGAATGTATGTATGTTCACCTTTTTTTTTGTTGTTTTTTTTTTTGCGGTATGCGGGCCTCTCACTGTTGTGGCCTCTCCCGTTGCAGAGCACAGGCTCCGGACGCGCAGGCTCAGCAGCCATGGCTCACGGGCCCAGCCGCTCCGCAGCATGTGGGATCTTCCCGGACCGGGGCACGAACCCGTGTCCCCTGCATCGGCAGGCGTACTCTCAACCACTGCGCCACCAGGGAAGTCCTGTTCACCCTGTTAGGGGAGAGGATCCCGCCTTTCATCAGATTCTTAAACGTGTAAAGTCACCTGAAAGGTTAATAAGAAGTGCTGTATTGGATGGTAGATAGTTGTAAACTCATCCAGGAAACTCTCCTGAGGTTTACTTGGGACTGGAAGAAACTATCCTTTGGCCCTATAGAAATACATCACTGTTCTGCGAAGCTACCCAGGAGATAAGATGAAGCTCTGTGGAGCTGGAAAGAGAATTACCTGGTTCTCTTCCATTTTACAGATGGGTAAATTGAGGGCTGTAGTCTCAGATGCCAAAGCCACAAGAGTACTTCTTTCTTTTCTGTTTCAGATACTTTTTATTATTCACTTAACAGTTCAACAGTTTTTTTGAACATTTACTTTAGGTTAAACTGGGGGTTTTCAGTCTTTCTATATTCAAGGCATTCTTTCAAATATTGGACATTTTGCAGTACACTTAGCGGAATTAAGTTACATTGCAGTTATGGTATACAGTTCTTGGTTGTTCTCAACATAAATATATTCTTCTCTGCCCTAACTTTCCTTTGTCTTGTTTAATCCTGGAAGAAGATAGTCTTTCTTTGGTGTGGTTTTGCTGATGTACTACTGATCATATAGTTAACTCACACTGTACATTTTGGCATCATTTTAACAGTATACATTTTTAGTAATTCCATAAAATACATATTAAAAAGTGAAAATTTTACAGACTGATTCTGTCTTCTTTGTGTGCCCATGAAGTGTTCAGCCTCTAGTTAAGAACTGCCAAGCTAGATTCTGGGCTGGGTATTAGAGATTCAAAATTTTAAAGAACTACCTACTGAATGCTTATTGTTCTAGTTACAAGGTAACTTCCTTGAGCTTTTGGAAGTTATATTATCGTGGGAAAAACATTTAATAGATACAGCAACAGGTAAAATAGTTTCTGACAGTGACAAATGTTAAGAAAAAAATTAAAGGATAATAAAATGGAGAGTGAATGAGAAGGGAAAGTGGGCAATTTTTTTAGGGTTCTTGGTGGAGGTGCCTTTGAGTGATTACATGGATAGTGAAAAATAGACCAGCTCAAAGAGCTCAGGGTAGGATGCTCCAAGCAGTAAAACAGCCACTGCAAAGATCCTAAGAGAGGGATGGCCTTGGCAGGCACACAAGCACAAAGGACAAACAAAAGGTCATCGGGGCCGAAAGATGGTAGAGAAGGTGGGGAGTGGGTCAAAATGAAGTTGGAGAGACAGGAAAGGGCCAGATTAAATTGTATCTCGGAGGCCAAGGTTGGGGAGTGTGTACTTTATTCTAATTATAGTGGGAAGCCAGTGGAGCTTTTTCAGCAGGGGAGTTGAGTGTTATCGCCATTGTTTTAAAAAACAAAACAGTTAGTAGAAAATAGATTCTAGAAAGGAATGAGTGGATACAGGGAAGAATAAGTAAGCTGTTGCCAGGCAGGAGGCGACGGTGAATTGGACTAGAAGGGTAAAGGTAGAAATGGTGAGTAGAGGCCACTCATCCCATGCACCAAGGGAGTCCACAGTCTGGGCTGTTGTTCAGCTCAGCCAAAAGCACGTGGGCTTTGCTACATCCCCAGGTTTGGGGGTAGGAGGTGCATCTAGGGGACATAGATCCTTCAACCATCACCTTGTCAAATCTGAATATAACAGACTCTTAAATATTTGCAATGTCTCACTCCTGTAGACCATGTGAATTCAATTCATCCACGGCTTCTTTCCAATAAAACATGAAACCAGGAAACGTTATTTTCTTTCTCTGTACTTCCCTGCATCCTCTCACTGCTGCAGCATGAAGAGACTAGTCATGGCTCAGTACAAAACCACAAAAACCTTTCCATGGATCGGGCTTGAAGAAGGGAAATCAGCATCTTGCCTTTTTTGACTGTACCCCCCTCTGGGAAACCTTGAGAAATGGGTTTTGTGTTTTTCCCTGGACTTGACTGAAGCCAGGTCTCCCCTGAAAATAACATCTCTCGCTGTTGTGTCTAACTCAATATCAATTGCAGGGCCTTACTTCCAGCCTCGGTATTTGGTAAACACCCAGTTTCTTGACACTCTTGTTTCCCAAGTCCGCTGGGGTCATCTTGAGCCTTGGCCTCATTCACTGAGGATCATGGATTTCTGGGAAGTCTCTACCTCCAGCCCTTCAGCACGGGTATTAAAGGGCCCCTGTCAAGTTTTGAAGGGTGTGACCATTGCCAGAATCCCCACAAGCCAAGCCCCTGAGGGATGCTCTCGCCAGCTGGCCCACATCCACACCAGAAATGGCTGGATTTCAGTGGTTCTCTGTGTATGGAGCTGGCTGAGTTCCCCTGGATGAAAGGCAGCCTAATATAAACTGAAAATGTTATTAATAAGCAGCCACTTAAGAATTTCCTATGACTTGCCAGTGATTTGGGGGCCTCTATGTGAACAGGGAGAAAAGCACAACTTGTTTTACATGGATTAAGGGACCAGTGCAGTCAGTCTGACAGGGCCCCAGAAAGGCATTCAGGTGTTTGGTGAAGGGCTCTGGAATCTAGCAGATCTAGGTCTGCGTTTCCATTTTCATCCTTTCCCAGCTGTGGGAGCTTGAGTACGTTTCAGAAACACTTTGAGCCTTGGTTTTCCCATCTGTAAAATGAGGGTGATATTAATAATTCCCATCTCTTAACTGTGCTGCTATGAGGATTAACTAAAGAATGCGGGGAAACTGTTTAGCACAGAACCCGGTGTACACTCCGAAAATGTCTTCTTCGAAAGGAAAGTTGGAAAAAGCATACCCTAGAAGTAGAACCAAACTGACTTGACTTTTCCTGGTTCAGGGTGAGAAAAAGTAGATGTGGCGTTCTAGACACACCACATTTCATAGTAGCAACCACAGCACTTGGCTTCTTTGAGCTCCACCTTCTCCTTCTATAAAATGGCAATAATAACCCTTGTTCCTCTGACTAACTTGGTAGAGATTTTTGGCAATTCAGAGAATTCCCTGAATTGGAAGTGCGTGGGCAGCTCTGAAGTACTTGATCAGTCCCAGGGTCATTAATTTAATATCCAAACCTGTCTGCCTTATTGTATCTCGCTAAGAACCAAGGTCGTTTCTGTGACCTTGAAATATTAGAAGGATGGTAATGGGTAAGTAATCCTTTGGTAAAGATAATAATCCAATTACCTTTCTCAGTCCAGCACACCTTAAAGTATGTACTAGGTATTTCATAAAGACTTGTAGGAGTGACCTGTTTGCCACCCATCTGTTTCCATCCCAACTAGAATATATTAGTAGGGGTTAGATTGACTTCTAAAGAACCAGAACCATGACTATTTTTATTGACTTGTTTTACTTTTTGTCCCTACCCAGAGCATAGGGCCTAGCAAGCTGGCACAGAGTCAGATTTCACTATACTCAGTGTGCTGTAGATATTCAGTTATTTAATCCTAATAGCAACTCAGTGAAGTGGCAGTTAGGATTTGAACCCAAGGCACTGTGCCTCCAAGATCTTAATCCACTGCACTATATATTGTTTTTAAGTACTGAGGGGATATTTAATGCTTCAGATTTGGTCTACATGGGCTTAGCCAACTTCTTACACACAGGAGGTAGAGACTGAACAAGTACTTGGGCAGGTGGCATGGAAGAGAAAGGCAAACAAAGAGATATTTTCTGGAGTCTTCCAATTCTTGAAGTTGGGAGGTGAGGAGTGTTAGAATTCAGTGTGCAGTCATTTCCTCAGAAACTGTTCCCCTGAAGGACTCATCTGGAAAGGAGGAACTCTTGGAACATGATCTGCTTGGTGTCCAGTGAAGCAAAAGCATACATGCCGTAAAATCATGGTTAACATACGGACAAAGAGAAATGGAGGAATTGATCCAGGCATAACCATTGGTTATGCCTGGATCTACCTTGGTTTCTACCAAGGGAGAAACCTTGGTTTCTTGGTTTCTTCTTAGGGAGGCGGTTGGTCTGACAGCAGTTCAGGAAATCAGAGCTTCTCTAGGTACCCACAGCCTTTCCTACGGATGCAATGATGGAGGTAGCAGTGTTGCCATGGAGACACCATCAGTAGCCAAGTTCTTTTCCTTTGAGGGCTCACTCTTTCCACTCATTACGATGCTCAATTAGCTAGCTGCGTATTTGGTAGGCAGATTCCTCACTAGCCTGTGAACATGTTTACAGTAAAGTTAAAACTCCTTCACCTGGGTTGCATGTGTAGTCCTCCAGCTGCTAGCTTGTCACCGTCTTAGACTCCTCTCAATATCTTGTTGACACCTTGTTCTCTCTCACCTCGTGCCTTTATTCAACTGTCAGGGATACTCCTTCCTTCTCTTTTTACCTAGCAACCTCCTACTCAGCAAGTTGTATGCAGTGGCTAGCCCATGGTAGGTTTTCTATTAATAACTGACCTAACAACAAAGTCACAGGACTGTTCACTTTGTTTCAAAACTTATTTTGAAAACTTGCAGTGTTATATACAGTTTACAAGAATAGCATAATGAACTTCCAGACACCCTTCTAGAAATGTCTGTGGCTGACATTTGGCACTTTTGTGCTGCTTGTTCCCTTCCTCCCTCTCTTTTTTGCATGTGCCCGCGATGCATACACGTAGATTATTATTTTGGCTCAACCCTTTGAAAATAAATGACAAACATAATCCTTTACCTGTATGTATTTCAGCATCTATCTCCTAGGAACAAGGACACTCTTTTAACTAACCCCACAAGTACTCTTGACTTTGAGATTTATGCTCTAGCTCCTTGTGGCCTAGATCTTTGTGTCCCAGTCAGATAGGGGCTCCTTACTGTTTTGTTTTGTTTTAATCCCTCACAACCACCACCAGAATGCATAGTACACAGTAGATGTTCAGTGAATTCTTGTTTAATAAATGAAGCTGCCTTCAGCGAACACTTGCAGTAATACCCTCTTCCCCCTTGGCACTCACCTTTCCAGGGTACCCTGACCCATGGTTCCTCGTTCGGTAGCAGCTGTAACTCTCTGCTCTAGCCTGCCTGTCTCGTGTGTGGGGTGGGCCACAGGGGCCCAGGTGTGGTCTTCACCCAGTGACTGTTGGGAATTGGGGGATAAGTACTCCTGCCTCCTTGATTCTCCAGTGGGACATCTCTGAGGAATGTTCTATACCATCTCCGGAAGCTCCTGAACTGAAATGAGTCTCAGTTGCCCAGAGCTTCAGCTGCTCATTACCTCTCCCTGCGTAAGCATCCTTCCCTGCTTCCCTTCTCCAATTCCCTCTCAGGCCTTTTTGGGGTCACCTCCCAAACTTCTTTATGTTCAGATGCCTTCCAAGGATCTGATTCTGGGGAAACCCAATCCAAGACATCATTCCTCAATTGCTGAGACATCAGACCTGGAAATCAGAGTCTGGTAAGAGATACTCAGAATATGAAAAGTCATCCAACAGGCTTATTTTTTTTAAAGGAAATGTGTTTCCACTGCTAAAAATTCCAAGATAAATTAGTCTGAAGTATGTTTCTTCATGGAAATATGAATTGACATATTAAGAGAGGAAACAACTGCCACTAAAGATGATCCTGTAGCAACTTTGGCAGTGCCTGGGAGAGAGAACCTCCTCTAGGTGCAGATGGCCAGAGCCCCTGGAGCCCGGGCGGAGGGCAGGGAGTTGGACGGGCCCGGCAGCGGGTTTTGGCTCTGTGCTGGCGCCAACCTCGTACCCAGCTGGCCCTGTCACAGTCTCCGCCCTTGAGCTTCTGTGTTTTTTAGGAAACCGTTTTTCCTTTCTCACAGAGATAGAAATCTTGCTTCCAGACATGGCGAGTGTCAAGGTTCATGCCTGGGTCCCTCATTCAGATGGAGTGTTTGCCAAAAAAGGGGAAAAACACAGTATTGTGGCTGGGAGGAGGGGGTAAAGGAGCCAGTGAGGCTGCAAATAACAGGATATGCCAACGTCTGGGTATCAAGACAGAGGAATATAGGAATTCCAAGGGGAAGGGAATTAAGGAGAAAGGAAGAGCTTTCCTCGCCCATTAAGATGGCACCGTCCCCTGAATCTCACGTCGCTGCTTGGGCTTTGGGACAGGCAGCAGCTCAGCCAGTTTGGTCACTGTCATCCAGGACGACAGTGATGGGGAGGGGAGGCCACACACCACCTCCTGAGAATGACTCATGCCACACTCTTCCCCACCTCAGAGCCTCTGCTTGCTTTCCCTCTGCCTGGAAAACTCTCTCCCTGGTCTTTCTCAGAGCTGCTTCCTACTTCGTCTTCTAGTCATACCTCACATGTCACTTCAGTGGGGAGGCCTTTCCTGTTCCATCCTCGGCCCCTCTCTTATCTCCTTGCTTGTTTCCGTCATGACACTTATCACAACCTATAAATGGCAAGTTTATCTATGTGTTTACCTGACTGTTGTCTGTCTTCCTCACTTGACTTGAAGCCCTGTGAGGTTAGAGATACCGTCTGAATCACTGCTGTATGCCCGGCATCTTCATACAGTGCCTAGTACACAGTACCTGCTCAATCACTGTTGTCTGCCTGGGTGGTTGGATGGATATGGATGGAAGGATGGTTGGACAGATGCAGGGAAAGATGGAAAGATGCACAGAAGAAAAGAGGGAAGATTTGGCCACTCTCCTTAAAACAAGGTGGTGGGAAGAACCTTGGGCTTGGAGTCAGACGGCGTAGGTTCTAGTCTGTATAACTTCAGTCGAGTTGCTTGTGAGTTTGTAGAACTCATAGTTCATCTGCGTGAAATGGATGAAAATGCCAACTTTATAGGGCTGCTGAGAATGAATAAAGGAGATAAACTGTGAAACAAAATGACTATTATAAACCTTTTGTAAATGTAAGAAATAATATTAATATTAGAAATACAGCTGCCGTGTTCACCCTTACCGGCCATCCTCCAGTAGCAAAGTACGTACTGGAGTCAGGGCCCTGGGGCTCAGACCTGTGGTGTGGAGTCCTTGATCCTCTGGGGACAGACTTCCGCCTCTCGCAGCATCCTTATCTCATTTCGTCTCAAGCCAGCCTCCTCAAGTATATATCCCGCCTGCCTTCCTTCCTGTCTTCTGATCCTCCACTTGTGTTTTTGTGAGGCGTGTGGAAGGTAGGAGCTGAAGCCCTGTGCGTGGGTCATGTGATCATGTGACGCATGTGATTTTGGAGGGGAACAGGTAGTGTTCTTTGTGATAATTCAGTTTTTTTTTTTTTTTTTTTTTGCGGTATGTGGGCCTCTCACCGCCGTGGCCTCCCCCGTTGCGGAGCACAGGCTCCGGACACGCAGGCTCAACGGCCATGGCTCACGGGCCAAGCCGCTCCGCGGCACGCGGGATCCTCCCAGACCGGGGCACGAACCCGCGCCCCCTGCATCGGCAGGCGGACTCCCAACCACTGCGCCACCAGGGAAGCCCGATAATTCAGTTTTGACAATTCTGACTTATTCCTCATGGGAGTATCTCAGCGATATCTTAAAGCAGGGGGACCCCACTTCCAATTCTCACCGGCTCACTTACTCAGCACGGTGATGCCTTTTTTGGCTAAGAATACACACTGTTTCTTTATTCAATTAGATCCAGGCAGCCTGCAGCCCAGTACAATCTCTCTTCACTCAAAACACATATTTACCTGTTTTTTAGTAAAAAAAAAAAAAAAAAAAAAAAAAAAAAAAAAAACAGGTAAAGTGGGAAAGGTGTTCCAGAGTGCAGGAAACTGAGAATAAGTTTTGGCTCATTTTAGGCCGGTGCTCTGTATGTGTGTGCTACGTTTCCAATAAGTTCTCATTGGAAATTTGAGGCAATCGGGCAGCAGAGCAGACTGGGGAAGCCTGGCTCCTGCCCAGCCCCTCGTGAGTCTGGCCTGCCGAGGACAGATCCTTTAGGTGGTTGGCAGTGACATAAGTTATCACACCTCTGAGAGTCTGCGACCGATGTACAAAGACACAATTCAAAGCCAGGGCTTAGTGGTTTGAAATTATCCATGCCCCATCTCTCCCTACTTGCACAGAAAATTGAAAGTTGATAGCTGTAGAAATCTGGTTTTCAGATGTTTTTTATCTGAGGAACCTAACTTAACTCTGTGATACCCGTAAGTGTATATTGCAATTCCAACGTTTTTGGCGTCTTCCACGCTACGTAAATAAATTCTCTGATCCTGCTACAGGGCACCAGATCAGAGCAAACCCACTTATCTGCACTGAAGAATGCACATCTCCTGCCGAGAATGTTGTGTGTACATGTGTGGGTAGCTCTGGCTCATGTCTTTTTATTTCAGGCCAGAGTCTTGGTCCTTGCTGATGGCGTGCACATAGAATGAAATCTGGTCTCTGGTTTCTTAACATGAGGGGAAAAGGGGACCAGCAGCTGTTTCTGTTTAACAGTGATTATCTCTGGGATTGTGAGTGTTTGAATTATTTTTCTTCTTCTTGCTTATCTGTAATTCCTGATTCTTTTCTACATACATTGTATATTGTTTTTCTTTTTAGGATAAGGAGGTAGTAGCTTTAAATTACCATAGGAGAAAAAGGCTTCTTCTTTTCCTCTTATTAAGAATGAAAGGAGTTATTCTTTTGCCTTTAGTGAACTCAAGTCATGGAAGAGTTTAAATACCTAGGACACATTTATTATTTAGCAAAAAGCTATGGAGGCTTTTGGGTTCTTTTAGCCCTCTGTCTTTAACAAAAATGTCTTTTCCCACACCTGATCTCAGCTGCCTGAGGCGTTGCCATATTGAGCCCAGAACTTTGCATTCCTCATCTGTCACTTGATTTGTGTTGGGACTGAGCCACTCTTCAAGCAGTCTGTCCTTTGACCCTGTGCATAAAAGTGGCCTGAACCTGATCTGACCATGGACTTGGGACACAGAAGCCCATACCACAGGGGAGGTAGAAGTCAGGACCAAAAGCAGGCTGGCAGTGAGAGACACTGTTCTGGTGGCTGGTGTGGTCCTGCTTCTCACCAGCATCTTTTCACACACATGTCCCAGAGGTACCTAGCTGAGTGACAGGTGGGCTTAGTGATATAAGAGTTTAATACATGGTAGTCAGGAGGGGTGGGCATAGATCCCCTGGAACAGTTTTAAAAATGTACATTGTCCAGAGACCATCTGGTAATGTTGGTAGAACATGCCAGTTTTCAGACTATACTCTGACTCAGGTGCTCCCCTTCTAACTGGGAGGCTAGCTATAGAAAAATGTCCTCCAAGTGCATGTCAGAATCACCTGGAATGCTGGTGGACATGCACTTCCGGGGCCCTGTCTCAGTCCTATCAAATCAGAGTCATTGGGGCACATCACTGCTCCCCAGTCATCTCCATGTAATGTCTTAGAAACCGGATATACAATTTCCTATGACTAGAATCATCATTATCTGCAGAGTTTGATGATTAGGAATTATCTGTCTCTTAAAAGCCATCGATAGCCTCTGTTTTTCTTTTTGTCTTTCTACCATCTGTCAAATGATTGGGCACCTACTTCATATTTTGATAATACTAGAAATGACCTTGAACTGTCCTGGGAAGTATGCTGGTTTCCAAACTTGTGTCTTTGGAACCCTTGGGAGGTTAGGACCATGAAAATGCCTGGATATTGGGAGAAGGTTGAGCTCGAGAGAAGTTGGGCTCCGGGCCTCCATCTGTCACGTCAACTTGGGCAGCTCTGTTTCATATATTGAGTTTCCACACGGGAGTTCTTTTGCAAAAAAATATTCTCCTCTCATTAAAAAAAGAAGAAGAGGATGAAAGAGAGAAAGAAGGAAAGTGGGGAGGGGGAGGAGTTAACGATGTGTTTCCAACCCTATCCAAATCTAGAATCCTGCAGTTTATGACTTGAACTTGTCAGCATCGTGTGACAACGGAAGACTCCTTTCTTGCCTTCATCCTATCGCTTCTCACACAAAACAAGACATTGTGGTTCAGGATTCAGTGTTATAAATAACCTGTCAACATCTCAAAGATGAGACACCCCCCCAACAGACACACCGCCCCCCAATCTATTTATAATGAATCCTTCGGAATCATGGTAGGTGAGTTAATTGGTATAAATTGTTAGTCATTTTGCAAATGGTGTGGTCACTGGTGCAGATGACCAGAGTACTTTGAGACGGTTCACAAGAGAGCCTTCACCTGCCGGTATTGTGTATTTCATGGAAGAGCCACTGGTGGCTTCTGAATACGGAAGCGAATGAATTTACAGCTGCAGGTTTCGGGTGGGGGGTGGCAAGGGTTGTTGCTGGGTAGAGGGAAGGGGGAAGGAGGATGCAGGATCTCTGCTCTCTGAATCATGCCTTATTCCTTGGAGACCTGTCATTCACAAACCCAATTAGGTACAGGTAGAATGTCACCTCTGACAGAATGAAACCAATGCAAGCTTTGTATGATTGGGTTCTTTAATGAAATCCTGCTTTACTAGCAGGTTCTATTTTCATAAATGTCTATTTAAAAAAAAAAAGCCAAATCATATATTTCCCCACACACTCCTGAAAAGCTTTAATCAGTGTGTCGAAACAGAGAGCTGTTGGGTGTTGCTGTGTGCATTTTGCCAGGAGGGAGAGAAAGATGTGAGGACCAAGAGGAATGCTCTCAGCTTTACCTCTGACCCCTCCACACCTTTCTCAGCATCTGGGCCTTGCGTTCCTCATTTGTAAACAGAAGTTGTTAAATTAGTCTCTCCAAAGGCTGTCATGGAAGCACTCAAAGGTTAAAGATTCTCTGCAAATAATAATGCCTTGCCACAGAAGTGCCTGTTAATTATAAATGAGGAATGGAAGGCAGGCAGCTAGCAGGGAAAATACGTAAGGTCCTTGTGGTTTTGATTTACCTTTTTTTCTTTTTCCTTTTTCTTGTTTCCTCTTTGGTTTTGATTTTTCTGAATGTGTTTGTTGTTCAGGAGTGAAAGGCTATTCTCTGGTTGGAGTCAGGTATGCCCTCTGTAGGTTCTTATTAGGGTTCGGGGGTCAGATTGATCCTACTTTGAATCTCTGTTCTGCTGGCTATTTCAGGTGTACTTTGAACATGTTGCTTAAACTCTCTGAGCCTTTGTTGTCTGGAAAGTGGGGGTGATATTTCCTTTCTCGGACGACTGGCGTGCGAATCTGGGCTCGTGCGTGTCAGGTGTAAGCAAGTCAGGTGCTGTGCATTCTGCTCCGGTGCCTCCACGCTAATCCTGCTTTTGCCCTCATCCGGCTTCACCATTCTTGTTTTGCGTCGCACTTAGCATCTTTAACGTGCTATTGTATATGATCGAATGATTTGTTATGTTTGTTGCTTATTGTTTGTTTCTTCCCCTCTGAGAATATAGGTTCTATGAGGGGGGGGATCTTTATTTGTTTTGGCTGGGTATCCGGAGTGCCTAGAGCCGTGCCTGGCAGATGGTAGGTACTTGGTGGTTATTTACTGAATGACTAAAGAGGGCCCGAAGCCCTCGCCCCTTTCTCCCTTCTGTTCAGGCTTCTACTCAGTGAGACTCCTTATGGATCTGGTTCTTTAATTCTGTGTTTTGCTTTCGTCTTGTCTTTGTTCCTTCTTCTGGAGCTTCGAAGTTCATTAGATTATGTCCATCCAGCGTTCAAAAGTGTGCTGTTCCCTGCCTTGCTGAATAAATGAGTTTCCTTGATGAATATTCTGGAGACTGCATTTAGAAGAAAGATCTCTACATTTTGGTCTAAAAGTATGACTTTTTACTAAAAAAACCATTAGTCACCAAAGAGCTTCCTCAACTTGCTTAAACACACTGAAACGTTTTTCTTCCCTTAAGTCATAAACTGACAAAAAAGTTTTGGAGGGAAAAAAAACCCAAAACCCTGACTGCTTCCCAAGACCCCTGACTTCTTTACAGTAGCTGATTAATTAAAGAGTTACTGTTAAAATGAGCTCAGACTATTTTTTTTTTTTTTTTTTTTTTTTTTTTTTTTTTTTTTGCGGTACACGGGCCTCTCACCGTTGTGGCCTCTCCCGTTGCGGAGCACAGGCTCCTGACGCGCAGGCTCAGTGGCCATGGGCCCAGGCTCACGGGCCCAGCTGCTCCATGGCACGCGGGATCTTCCCGGACCGGGGCACGAACCCGTGTCCCCTGCATCGGCAGGCGGACTCTCAACCACTGCGCCACCAGGGAAGCCCAGCTCAGACTATTTTTAAAAGCAATAGCCAGGGTTTGGATGAAACTTCTCTGAGGCTGGAGATGCAAACCAGATCCAAATGTGCATTCGGTCTGGGTATATCTTCAGTCGGATGAAAGGCAGGAAGTGGGAGAATCTGACAAGCCTCACTTGGCTGGACAAAACTGATTTTGTTTCTTTAAATGCATTTTGGTGTCAAAATTCAGGCCAAGACATTAAAAGAATAGGGACAAAAACCGACTGATCATCTCAATAGATGCAAAAAAGCATCTGACAAAATCCAACACCCTTTGTTGATAAAAACACTCAATGACTAGCATAGAAGGAAACTTCTTCAACTTAAAAAAGGAAGGTTACCAAAAACCCCACAGTTATGTAATACTTGATGGTGAAGGTCAGGAACAAGACAAAGAGCTCCACACTTGCCACTTCTGTTCACTGGAGGACCTAGCCAGGGCAATAACGCAAGATAAAGAAAAAATCAGCATTAGATTGGAAAGGAAGGAATGCAGCTGTCTCTATTCACAGATGATGTAATCTTGTATATAGGAAATCCTAAGGAATACACACACACACACACACACACACACACTATTTGAACTAATAAACCAGTTCAGCAAAATTGTAAGATACAAGATCAAGGTACAAAAATCATTTGTGTCGCTATACACTACAATCTGAAAATGTAATTATGCAAACAGTTCCATTTACAATAATGTCAAAAAGAATACAATACTTGGGAATGAACTTAACAAAAGAAGTGCAAAACTTGTACCTGAAAACCACAAAATATCATTGAAAGAAATTCGAGTAAACTGAAATAAATGGGAAGACATTGTTTGTTCATGGATTGGAAGACTTAATATTGTTACGATAGCAATACTCTCCAAATTAAAGATTCAGTGCGGTCCCTATCAAAATCCCAGCTTGATTTTTTGCAGAAATTGGCACCCTAAAATTTATATTGATAATTCAGATGTCAGGGGCCCAGAAGAGCCAAAATAATTTTTTAAAAGAAGAACAGAGACTGAGTGAACTGATGAGGATGATTATAATTTTTGTGACTTTCTGTTTGAATTAAAAAAAAAAAAAGAGTTGGAGGACTCACACTTCACAATCTCAAAACTTACTACAAAACTACAGTATCAAGACAGTATGGTACTAGCATAAGGATCCACATATAGATCAATGGAATAGAATTGAGAGCCCAGAATAAACCCTTACATTTATGATCAATTGATTTTTGACAAAGGCCAATGCAATTGAATGGTGCTGGGACAGTTAGATAGGCACATGAAGATGAAGTTGGACTCCTACTTCCTGCCATATACAAAACGCAACTCAGAATGGGTCATAGACTCAAGTATAAGAGCTAAAACCGGGCTTCCCTGGTTGCGCAGTGGTTGAGAGTCTGCCTGCTGATGCGGGGGACACGGGTTCGTGCCCCAGTCCGGGAAGATCCCACATGCCGTGGAGCAGCTGGGCCCGTGAGCCATGGCCGCTGAGCCTGTGTGTCCGGATCCTGTGCTCCGCAATGGGAGAGGCCACAACAGTGAGAGGCCCGCGTACCGCAAAAAAAAAAAAAAAAAAAAAAAAAAAAAAAGCTAAAACCATAAAACTCTTAGATGAAAATACAAGAGTAAATCTTAATGACCTTGGGTCAAGCAATGGTTTCTTAAATATAATACCCAAAGCATAAGGAACAACAAAAAAAATTGGACTTCCTCAAAACCAAAAACTTAGGTGTTTCAAAGGACGTCATCAAGAAAGGGAAGACAGCCCACCAAATGAGAGAAAATTTTTACAAAGTATATATCTGATAAGGACTTGTATCCAGAAAGTATATAAGGAATGCTTTCAGTTCAACAATAAAAAGACAGTTTTAAATGAACTAAAGATTTGAATAGCCATTTCTCCAAAGAAGATATATAATAAGCACATAAAAAATGCTTAACATCATTAGTCATTAAGGAAGTACAAATCAAAACCGTTGTAAGATACCACTTCACACCCACTAGGCAACAATCAAAGAGAAAGGCAATGTCAAGTGCAGCAAGAATGTGGAGAAAATGGAGCACTCGTTCATTAACAGGTGGGAATGTAAAAAAGAGCAGATATTTTGGAAAACAGTTTGATAGTTCCTCAAAATGTTAAACATAAAGTTACTGTATGACCCAGCAATTGCATTCCTAGGTAAATACCCAAGAGAATTGAAAACATATATCCATACAAAAAAAACGTGTACATAAATAAAGCACCATTATTCAAAAAAACTAAAAAGTGGAAACAATCCAAATGTCTACCAGTTGATAAATGGATAAACAAAATTTAGTATATGGAATATTATAATGCAATAAAAGGAAATGAAAGATTGACACATGCTTCAACATGGATTTATCTTGAAAACATCATGCTGTGTGAAACAAGCCAGTTTCAAAAGACTGCATATAGTAAGATTCCATTTATATGAAATTTCCAGTACAGGTAAAACCTTAGAGACAGGAAATAGATTAGTGGTTGTCAGGACCTGGGGGGAGGGGAAGGTGGGAAGTTACTGCTAATGCACATGGAGTTTCTTTTGAGGGTGAAGAAAATGTTCTAAAATTAGTGGTGATGCTTTCACATCTCTGAGAATATACTAAAAACCAATGAATTGTAGACTTTAAAATGGTGAATTTTATGGTGTGTGGATTATATCTTCACAAAGCTGTTGTCAAAAAATTCAGGCGCATGGGGATTAGAATTCTGGGCTGTTTCATCAGTTTTATAAGGTGCTACTGAAACTAATTCTGAAGGTCAGAGTACAGGTACAACAGCTTATTTTCTTAAAATTTTTTCCTTCTTTATTTTTTTCCTTTCTTTTTATTTTACTGGTAGAAGCTAGAAATGCTCCTGTGTTGCTGACATCAGCGTTTTTATTGCTGCATCATTTTTGTAGCCATGGAAAAGGGAACAGATGGTAATCTTAAAAGAGAAATGTTTTATTTGGGGGAGAGAATTGTATCTTTGGCTGCTATCTTTTGAAATAATTCACATGCATGATCCTCTGGTATATTAAAAAAAAAGCTACCAACGTGGGCTAATTTGGGGTTTCTAATTAGAATTTCAAACCTACAAGTATCTTTAGTGGAGGTGGAAATGTCTTTCCCATGAGATCTTAGGGTCAGCTTTGTTTAATGGGCAAAAATATTTTTGCTCTTCTTAAAGAAAATCTCACCTGCAGTTATTTTTATGACCACTTCCTTTCCCTAAGGTCTAGAAACCTTTTATAAAAACGGAATGTTGTCACTATTTGTTAAACCTACTGGTAATATTTCTGGTCTGCATATGTATTGTGTATATTTAATTACTCTTCCAGTCAAGGAAATTGTGGTCATGGTCCATATCTAGTGTTCTACCTAGTAAAATAAGAGGTATTTTGACATTCCTCTTGGGATACTGATGTAGAAGAAAAGGTTGCGGTCCATGTTTAAATACCCTTAGCATGCTTACCTGGTGGCCTCTGATGGCTCAGGACATTTCCAGGGACGCAGTGCCACGCCTTCTACAAAGACAGGCGTGCTGTGGAACTCTGCTTCAGATGCCAGAAGCCCGTTGCCAAGGAATGTGTTTATGGTTTGGGATCCAAGGGCTGGTGAGTGGCAGGCCAAGTGAAAACCATGGTTTCTTTTGCCTTCCTTCTCACCTCCTGCCTTTGCTGCTTGCAGGAAGATCTGCCTGCACTGCAAGTGCCCTCAGGAGGAGCACATGGTGACGGTGATGCCCCTGGCGATGGAGAAGACTGTCAGCAAACTCATGTTTGACTTCCAGAGGAACTCGACCTCGGATGACGACTCAGGCTGCGCCTTGGAGGAGTATGCCTGGGTCCCGCCGGGGCTGAAGCCTGAACAGGTACCGTTCTTGACAGGAGGGCAGTTGTGGGGTTGGCTTTTACCTTTGTCTTACCCGTCCTTCCTCATTCCAATTCAGAAGGGAGAGTTGACTTTGCTGATTCAGAGAAGTGGGGCTACATGGGATGAAGATGTCTGGGGCCCCAGTGGGAAACCAGGAAGAGAAATGAAACTGAGCCTTGGGTGGGCCATGGCTAATTCATTCTGTATTGCCATTTTTAACTGTTCCCAAAAAAAGATGGTCTAGAAACGTCTAGAAGCATTAGATAATGAAACTTCATTTTTGGAGAGGGAAGGGACGTTCTACATTGGCCATCAATCTTAATGTTAAGATTCTTTGTAAAGGAGGGTAAGGAAATAAGGATTTACCTTATTCTTCCCAGTGATCTAATGCTGTGTTCAAAAGTTTGGCCTGGCTTTACAAAGAAAGACATTGACAGTTCCCGAAATATTTTGGCACTGCCCACAGGCTGTAAATATTATTAGCTTGGTTAGATGAACTTGATTTCTTTCGTTTCACTGCATTTCTCTCAGTGATATACAGCTTCTGCTTTGCATTTCTTGGTACTTGGAATTTTCTCTTCCACGAGCCTCATGTTGGTTTAGAAGCCCCTCCTGTAAGATGAATATTGTCATGATCTTCCCTGTGCGTCTTTGAGACACAGGTTTATCAGAATATTAAGTGTGCGACCACTATACCCTTCCTCTGACACAAGAAGTTTCTTTCTCTGGAGATCTTCTCTATGTCTGACAATGTTTTGAAGCTTAAAAACCCTAAAATGTGAAGTCAGGAACTTTAGATGTGGTGATGCTTTTAGAAAAGGTTCTTTATGGTTAGGGAAGACCTAAGAATTCACCAAGAACTTAAGGATGGGACCCTGATAACATCTATTTGGTTAGCCATTTCTTGTCTATGGCCATACCACCCTGAATGCACCCGATCTCGTCTTCCGTTAGCCATTTCTTACTCTTCTTCTTTCTTTCTGAGGTTGTAAATTAACAGATGAAATCAAGCACACAGGCAGGATTCGTTTAGCCAGCAAAGGATTGTTTAAATTTTGAATTAGTCACTAATACTTAAAAATTACTAACACTTAAAAATTAGGAAATTTTAATTTTAAAGTTTAAAATCTTACTCTTCAGGGATTTGTGTGCAGGCCATTGAGTTGAGCACTAGTACTTCTTTGCAGGAAGTGTTTAGAAAGAATGACTCTCCAAGTCACCCTAGTCTCCACTAAGCCCATTGCATCCTTTTGTGTTAATCTTCCTACGCCCTACAGGCACTTCCGGTTTGTGATCTCTACTCTGATTCTTACTAGGAAGAAAATGTCTTAGAATAGAAACATTCACAGAAAATAATCTCCATGAGAATTGAAGGGACTTCTGTGTTGGGTTATCAGCAGAAAGAAAGAAGTGTGTTCTCTCTTAGTTTGTAGGTTAAGGTTATATCTTGATTTTCTTCTGTTCCAGTAAAGACTGTATTATTAAAGAATAAGTTGAAGAAGAATGAGCGTATTTGATTGAGTTTTTCTGGAAACTCAGATGAGGTGGTGGGTGACTGAATATCTGTGTTTGACATCACGAGTCTACTGGCAGTACTTGAGCAGTGAGTTTTCACACCTCGATACAGCTGTGAGCTTGTTTCGTTTTCTTGCTAACCTCATTTCCAGCAGCTTCTAAGAGATGCACCCTTCTTTTTTTCACATTGCTTCCTGCTGAGTTGGGCCCTGAAATTCCAATGTTAAGCTATTTTTAGTTCCCTGCTTAGGTAGATTCTTTTCTAAGGCCATTAAATACCATTCTATGATGCTCATATTCAGAGAACATTTTCTACTGCCCCAAGAGAACAGACAGTTGCAGAAGCTAAAGGTCTTGGTTACATTCACCAATTCCAAAAGTAAGTGCTTATGTATTTTTGAAGGCCACTTGCCTCATCCAAAGTGAACGTCTTTGGAAAACATAAAATGACTTTCCTTGATTTGTTTTGAAAGAAAATGTTTAATGCTAGGACTTCCCTGTGGGCGCAGTGGTTAAGAATCCGCCTGCCACTGCAGGGGACACGGGTTCGATCCCGGGTTCGATCCCTGGTCCGGGAAGATCCCACATGCCAGGGAGCAACTAAGCCCATCTGCCACAACTACTGAGCCTGCGCTCTAGAGCCTGTGCTCCGCAACAAGAGAAGCCCACGCACTGTGATGAAGAGTAGGCCCCGCTCGCTGCAACTAGAGAAAGACCGCGCACAGCAATGAAGACCCAACACAGCCAAAAAAAATTTTTTTAATAAATAAATAATAAAATTTTAAAAAATGATTAATGCTATTAAACAAGTGGTTTGAATTATGTCAGGTGGCAGGATATTCCCGTCTCTTATAACTGTATTTTTCTTTAAATGGTTTTCTCTATTCCCTATACTTACTCAAACCTATATGATACAGATGATTAGAAAGGAAATTGTTCTCCAGAGAGAGACTGTCTCTTTAAGCCATTTGAAGGGCTCCATATTTGCAAATAAAATATGGATTTGTATTAAAGGTGTTTCAGGGCATCATGTTGCATGAAAAAAATGGTCTTCAAAATTAATTATGAGATCTTTTAAAGTCTATTATTAATGGAACTGGTTATAGGTTTAAAGATTTTTTAAAAGCTGCCTAGTAGCTTTTAGAAAAATTTGAGACCCTAAATGCCTTTTACTAATAAAAATTCTGATGCTTAGTATGATGTTAGTGCTGTCTGGTTTGAGAAAAACCATTTTTCTATCAAGAGAAATTACAGTGAACATTAAAATGCTTTGTGCTGGAGGAGAAATAGTCACGACCAGTTAGGGTTCCAAGTAATGTGTTTTCTTTCTTGTTAGAAACCTTTCATTTTATTCCCTGGTCGTGGGGTTGGTAATATGCCTTCAGGTGACACTCTTTATTATTCTATTTCTTCTGAGAAATGCCTTCAGTTCAATATAACGTGAACGAAAGTTACCTCGGTTTTAGGGAGGTGTTCTTGAACACGGGCACTTAATTTTATAAAAACCCATTAGCTGCAAAACGCAACCTTCTTAAAATAGTGTGGAAAATGAGAAATATAACAGTCAATGCTGGAAAAGGTAGGCTTCTATCTTTTATTTTTTAATGGCTGGACTGAAAACTGATCAAAGAAGTTGCCCAGATCCTTTGCCTCTGCTCGCTGCAAATGAGGTGTTTAGTATTATCCAGAGAGCCCTGCGGAGGCAGAGCAGAGAACTGGAGTCTTCCCTGATTGACCATCTGAAGTCATCTATAAGGCTCCAATTTCTCTTCAGGCTTGAGCAATTCATTGTATGTGCCCTGTCTCCTAGAGTTGCTATGGTGATACATTTACAGTAGATAATACTTTAGGGAGAATTTGGAAATGATTTAACAAGCTTTAAGAAAGGAAAACGGTGAACAGGGTTTCTCAATCTCAGTGCTATTGATATCTTAAGCTGAATAATTCTTGGTGTCGGCGCGGTCCTGTGCATTGTAGGATGATTAGCAGTGTCCCTGGCCCCCACCGACTAGATGTCAGTAGCACTCACCACCCTCTCCCCGCAACACTGGGATGACCAAACATGTATCCAGATATTGCCCGTTGCCCCTGGGGGATGAGCTGGGCACCCCAGTTGAGAACCACTGGGTAAAAGTAATGGTGGAACCTGGAGGACATGTCAGCACAAGTCTGGCCCAATCAGGACAAGAAAAGGATGACTCAGTTCAGCAAACCTTTATTTGAGCACCTACCAGGTCCTAGCCCTGGTGTTATAGCTGCTGCCTTGAACGGAGGCTGAGTGTTTGGCAGAGTGAAAAAGGTGATCCCACGCTGCTCAGGCAGAGGCCAGTGCTCTCCGAGGTGGATCCTGCCATCCTCCCGAGAAGTCAAAACAAGAAGTGAAATGGTGTGAGGAGCAGGTGGTGACAGGTGGGTCACCGTATGTCCTCCAAAACAGGAATAGCTTTCTCCTTCTATAATGGGAAGACTTGCCCATTGAGAAAAAGGGAAAGATAAGAAGAAAGAAAGCAGATAAAAATCACTCATAATTCTCCCAACCAAGGAAAATTGTTTTCCAGCCTTTTTTGCATGTGTGTAACAAGTATCTATATATATGGGGTACATTTCTGTTTTGTTTTGGACAAAAATGTGATGATGCTATCCATTTATCCTGAAATTTTTTTCAGTTTATGTATCGTGAACTTTTTTTCTGCATTTTTTCTATATTTAGACCCAGATTATCTTTGGGAGTGGCTGTATAGTTCTCCACTGGTAGTTACTAACCTGTAGTGGCACCACCCACCACTAGGGCGCGCTTGGAAATGTATGTTTAGAAGCAGGGGTTGAGGGGTGGGGGAACTTCCCGGATGGTCCAGAGGTTAAGACTTAGCCTTCCAGTGCAGGGGATGCGGATTCGATCGCTGGTCAGGGAGCTAAGATCCCACATGCCTCGAGGCCAAAAAACCAAAACAGAAAACAGAAGCAATATTGTAACAGATTAAATAAAGACTTTAAAGACGGTCCACATCAAAAAAAAAAAAAAAATCTCAGAAGCGGTTAGTTATTGTCAAAATGACTAGGGAACTCCACTAGTATTTTAGTGGGTGGGGGCTTGGGATGCTAAACAGCCTGGAAAGTATCAGACGATCGTGCTCAAAGGAGAATTGACCCCTCCCAAAGGCCAAGAGTACCACCATCGAACAACCCTGAACTGAAAATTTATTTTTGAACGTGTGCATCCTTGGTAGCTTTGCTCCTATATTAAGTAAACGCGAGCAGCCACCCTTTCTGTACACTTGCTTGCTCCTCCCCTTCACCACGATTCCTAGAGGTGGATAGGTCACATGTAAACCTCTTTAAGACTTTTGATTCATTGTGCCAAACTGCCTTCCAGAAATGTTGTAACCGGTGCGTCCTCTGGGTGGATAGACTTCATTGGGTACATGAGGATATGTTTTTTTTTTTTATTAGTGCTTCTACTCCTGATCCTTGAAAATCTGAAGAGACCATCAGATTGCTTCTTCTGAGTTGAGTGTCCTTTTCATTGATGTTTCGGATACTCCAGGTATCCATGGAGAGTTCTCAAATGTGGGTGTCAGCAAATGTTAGTCATTTTACCTTGACCTTAGCCGTATTTTTGCACATAAAGACTAGCCATTGGGTTATTTGTCTGGAACTCTCAACGTTCACTTCAAACTATTGCAAGAAGGATGAAGAGTGGATACTAGAAGTAATTGCCCAATTTTTGGCTTTCAAAGCATTCTTCCATATGTGGCAAAATAGACCCTCCAGTACTACCTAAAGATGGGGGTGAATTAGCTGATTTTGAGCCCTGTGAAACTCTAAAATCTCTCTGCCGAGGGTACCTAAAATTCTTTATTTGGCTTTTCATTTTAACTTAATGACTATTACTCATCCATCAGATGTCAGATTAACTGTGTCTCCTCAAGGAGTTTCTCTGGCCACCCCGCTCTCCCAATACAAGACTAAGTCTCCAGTCCCACGCTTTGTGACAGTCCCCACAGTTTTCCTTTTTAGTGCCTCTCAAACTTGTAATTACTCAGCAGCGTAATTTTTTGTTTAATATTTGGCTCCCCCACTTTGCTTTAAGATCCAGGAGGGCAGAGATCTTGTCTGCTTTGTTCTTCGGGAATTTTCCAGCACCTAGCACAGCACCTGACATGTGGCAGGCACCCCACCACTATTTGTTAAGAGGCAGGCAGGTCACCGGAATCCTCTGCAGAAGCAGAGATGTTCAGGATTGCATCACACAGTGAAAAGATAAAGGTCTTTTAAATGTTTTTCTACATGAAGAGCTAGTCTGTATCCATTATTCCTGCTCCCTCTATTTCCCTTAAAAGTATGTATTCTAAGCACATTCCCCTAATAATCCCAGCTGCTTCAGAGATGTCTTAGGTTGCAAAGGGGCAGGAGATGGGTGACATCTCGGGAAGGACTATGCAGCAGCACAAACCTGTGGCAGCACTGCCGGCTCCAAGGCTTAGGGTCTGGAACATAGTGTGAGGAACCAGGGGTCTGGCAGAAGCCCTCTGTGTTTCCAAACCAGAGGACCATTTGTGTCCCCGTAAAATTTGGAGAACCCATTGGGAGGCACAAGGTGAAGGGGAAGCAGCATAGCCCAGTGGGAAAGAGCCTCACTTCCAGAGCCAGTAAATCTGACTACTGCTCCATCCCTTTCTGACCTCAGGAAAGTTGTTCAGCTTCCAGGAGCCTTAGTTTCCTCCTGAGGATGATGATAATGTGGAGAAAATTCTTGAACTTTCATTGAACGCTTGTTATGTGCCCACCACCATTTTCAACTTTTGTGTGCATTACTGTATTTAATTCTTATAACAACCTTATTCGGTAATTATCATTCCTGTCTCTGTTTTAGAAGTGAGTAAAGCAAGGCTCAGAGAAGTGGAATAACTTGCCTGAGGTCACACAGCTAAGGAGTAGCAGAGAGGGATTCAATCTTAGATACCCTGAGCCAGGAGCTGATACTCTTAGACCTCGAGAGCCAAGGGCTGATCTGGCCCCGAGTGAGGAAATGTGTAGAAAGTTCCCAGGGCAGTGTGTACACATAGTAGATGCTCAATAAAATGATTGTTTCCTTATCACTCTTCTTGTGAAGCTATAGTAAGTGTTGCTGATTACTACTGCCCTGAGCAGGCAGGAAGAAGCGAGGAAGGAACATAAGACTGTCCAGGACAGAAGAAGGTTATGTCGGGTGGAAGAGGGACATTAACATAGGGTTAACCAGAATCCAGGATTCCTTCTCAGTCTGCTCAAAGGCTTTTAATCATATCATTTTGATTGTGCTGCTCCAGGAGCCTTTCTGGTCTCCAGGTTCTCTGCTGTGGGATTGTCATAAAGGCGCAGCTTCTTTCTAATGAAGTTCTGGCTCCACTGAGCCAGAGCAGCTTGGACAGGGGACCAGATGGAGCCACCTGACTCTGAAATATCCAGGGTCCCAAGCGGGCTTCGGGGGCTGTCTGCTGTAGAAATGAGGTCTGCCACCCGCTTCCTCAGTGCCTGGTGTCACCTGCAGCATCACAGTCCCTGGGCCTGGGAGGAGTGAGTGAGCCCCCGGGGCATTTTCTGTAGGCCGCTCAGGGTGCAAAGAGAACCTCCCCACAAAGGAGAATGGCCTATATTGAGGATCTGCAGGTCAGCCGGAAGCGTGGCTCCTTGCCCGCCTCTCACAGTCTCTTTAGCAGCCATCGCCAGTGGGCGGGCTTCATGGCAGCTCTCCACTGCATTGTATGCCCCTAGTCAGAGTAGAAGAATGAGTCAGAGCGTACGCTGGAGAACGTTGTGACAAAGGAGTAGCGATCGGGCTCTTTCCATTCCTTCCTTCCCTGAACTCCTGTGTACCTACTCTGTGTCAGGCACCGTTTTAGGCACTGGGGGTAAAAGAGTAGCCAAGATCACTGAGGTTTCTGCTGCACTGTAGTTCTAAGTGGAGGTGTTGGAGACCTATACATTAGAAAACAAGTGACTAAGATAATTCAACATTGTGATTTTTAAAATGATGCTAATAGTAGTGCTATAAACATTTAGTGAACTCTTCCATGTGCCAGGCTCTATCCTCGGTGCTTTGGGAGTTATCCTAGCTAGTGCTTTGTCTCGTTTAATTTATACTCTGAAGGAAATAACAGTAGCTTCTGTGATCATGGCTGTGGGGCGGAGTGTTGGGGACGGCGGGGATTAGCTAATTTAGATTGATTGGTCAGGAGCAGACTCTCCGGGGCGGCGGTCTTTGAGCTGCTACTGAATGACATGAGGAAGCCCACCATGCAAAGACCTGGCTTGTGGCAGAAGTTCAGGGATTTACGTGAAGCTCAGAAGTAAGATGAAATCCGTACCAACTTTGTATCTGCACACAAAATTTGGGGAGAGTGTTGTTGGATGGTCTGGGGAGAAATGAATAGGGCCCATGCAGTGTCGAGCTCCGGCCAAGGTAGCCGCCGACATGAGGGCTGGGTAGTCCCACTGCTGTCCCTCCCCCTGGGAGATCGAAGGAGCCCCCATCACCCATCACTTTGATGCTTCTGCCTGCGGGCAGAGATAAGGCAGCAGAGACCCCCCATTCAGAGGTGACTAGAGAGGGAACAAGGAACCTTCCCCATGCCAAGTGCATAATGCATACTTTACATACGTTTATGTCTACCCCTTTTGTCATATGCCCCACCTTCTAAAATGTGAGCCTGTTGGAGGGAGACAGACAGTGTCTTGCTCACCGCTGCATACTCAGTGCCTAAAATTATGTCTGATACATTATTCAATAAACAGATGTTATATGAATAAACAGTCCCATTTAATCCTTGTATAAAATCCTCCACTTTCCCACTGAATACCCTGCAGCTCAGAGAAAATCAGGCTTGACCAGGATGTCACAGCTAGTAATGGGCAGAGCCAGGATTCACAGCAGCCTTATTTGGGCTTCTCTTCCTCCACACCCACCCCGCCCCCCGCCCCCGCCTTCCACAGTGATCCACCCAGGATATCAGATCCGAGGGAGCCAGCTTGGCACGTGTTGGAGGAGGGAGTGGCTTGCATCACACTAGGCTCTTTCATTCTCGGGGGAGGGAGATGGCGTCTCATCTCCAGTTGACCCTGGTGACCAAGGAATTCCTCTTTCCCCACCTCCAGTTTCCCCATCGCTGCAGGAAGTAGCATGGTCCTACCTTCAAAGGCTTGTTTCTCCATCAGCAGTCTCTTTATCTCTGGCTCTTCTCAATCTCTCATCCTGGCTGGGAGCCCGCTTGGTGACAACCACATTTCGTCTTCTTCCTCCAGTGGCCGTCATGTTCCTAGTACTGTGTCACATACCTGGGCACTCAACAGTGATATTCATTGAGCAGGTATTTATCAAGTGATAACCATATTCCAGATACTGCAGGAACAGCCATGAACAAACAAACAAGTATCCTTGCCCTTAGGGAGCTGACACTCTAGTGGAGAATACAGACAGATGAACCACTGAATGAACAATATACTTTCAGAGAATGATGTGTGCTGGGAAAGCAGTAAAGAAAGGGTGATGTGATTTAGAGCCAGGGTTGGCAAAATTTTACTGTAAAGAGCCAGATAGTAAATATTGTAGGCTTTTTGGGACATACAGTCTCTCTCGCAGATACCCAACTCTGACATTGTCATGGAGAAGCAGTCATACACAACACATAATGAATGGGCATGGCCATGTGACAATAAAAGTTTATTTACAAAAACAGGCAGCGGGCCTGATTTGACCCACAGGCTGTAGTTTGCTGGTCCCTGATTTGGAGAATCTACTTTAGATTGGTGATGGCGGGGGGCAAAGAAAGCCTGTCTGAGGAAGTGACACCTGAGCTGAGTTGTTACTTGGAATGATGGTTAGATTACTCAGATTCAGCCTATTCTGGTGGTTTTCAAAAATCTGGTTCCCATGCCTGCAACATGAGTATCATCTGGGAAATCACTAAAAAAATACAGATTTTCAGGCTCTGTCCCAGACCTACTGAACCAGAGCTCTGGAGGTGGGCCCAGCATTCTCTTCAACAGGGCCTTCGGGTGTTTCTGATACAGGCCAAAGCTTGAGAACTGCTGCTCGTGGGTTACGGAAAACCAGCAGTGTTGGAAATACATGGAGCTGAATCTTGGCTCTACCACATATTAACTCTATAACCTTGGATGCCCTAAGCTTCAGTTGTCTTGTCTGTAAAATGAAGAGACTTTTATGCCAAAGTCTAACGTAGCTGTGAAGGCTAAATGAATTACTCTCTAAAGAGCCTAGGAGATCTAGGTTGACACATCGTAGGTCCTCATAAAATGGTAGCTGCAGTCATTACCAGCCTCACTGGCTGGGTCTTCGAGACACTGATGCAGATTTGCCCATGGGTAGTAATAGAGGATGAGCCCCAGCATCTTCCCCATGAGCAAGACGTCTTTCATCCCCAGCTTGTTGCCCCTGACTGACATACCCTGAATATGGCCTGAACATAAGGCTGTTTGTTAAAGGAGAATTCAAGATACTTTTAAAATTCTTTGACTGGTCCTGCTTCTTCAGCTGTCTCCTCAGCCTGTTAGCCCGGAAGATGATGCTCTGGTCTCTGCTGTTGCAGAATCATGAATTCTACATCTGTGACTCACCACTGGGCTGGGGCCGCAGTGCCAGGCACTCAGCTTCACCATTCACTTTGAGGCTATTGACAGTTTGTTCTTTTAATGTAAGAAGCTATTTGTACCAAGAGGGACAGAGGCTGGCAGGTGTGGGTGCAGGGAAAGAAGAATGACGAAGTAGTTCATCTCTCTAGGCCTGCTGGGTCATTCTGGTTCATAGGGAGGGAATCTAATAACCCCTCTAAAAGCTCCACAAAAACCATCATTAGACTTGCCAGCCATTTGCTGTGTCATCTTCATTTCATTATTCCATCAGCACATGCTGAGCTCAAAATGGAATTTCATGGCTGCGGTGAGACACATGACTCTCCAACTGGATTGGATTAAATTTCTTCTAAGCTGCGTCTCTTGTGTTAGCTTTCACTGTCACTCACCCCCATGTTCTCAGTGCTGTGTGAGGAGTGAGTGGGGAGGGGAGGTGAGGAGGAAGCCTGAATGCGTGCGGTCTCCTCCAGTTCTCAGGAAACTAGTCACATGAACGATGCTCTGTTGATCTTGGCTCCAGAAATGCACTGACGTCATCGGATGGCAGTGGGAAATGTGCCTGTCTGTGCAGCCTTCAGTAAAATTGCCTGTTAATGAGCTCATTTTCAAGGGAGCTGTCAGAGATGGGACAAGAATTGGGGTGTAGACTGGAGGGCCTCTGTCAGATGAAGTCAGCAGCAGGGTGGCCAGATGCCACCAGCAGGGCCCTGTCAAGGCTCGTTTGCAGAGTGCAGGGCCTGGAGAAGCCAAGGCCCATTTGCAGACGTGGGAGGGGAGACCTGCCATTGGAGTTCCCACCTTTCAAGGGAGATGGCTCCAACCTTTATAGTAAATGTGTTCCGGGATCCTGGAGATGAGGAGTGAGCCTCAGGACTTCGACATCCTGTAGGCGTTCACAGCTGCACACCCTTTCTGCCGACTGAGCAGCCTACGCTGTGGGCTGCTGCGACAGTTGATTTACTATCAAGATGATCCCCTCTGCCTTCTGACTCATGAGACATTTTGAGCAGTTTCGTGGGATGGTTGGATGAATCTACCGTCAAGGCAACTAGTGACTACCTTCCTCCAACTGTCCATCTATTTGTCCATCCGTTCATTCATTCACTAGGGCATTCAGCCATGGATTCATTCAGCAGTTATTTATTAAGTGCCCGTTACGTGCAAGCCCTTAGTCTAGGTGTGATTTCACTGTGGCTGTTTTCCAGGTCCAGTGTAGAACTGGAGCTTCCCAGGCCCTGTCTTGACATTGTGCTTTGTGTAGCATGCGGTTATTCACAGGCAGGTGTAGACAGTCCCTCTTTGAGGAAGACCCACACAGACTTGAGGCTTTGTGCTGGTGTCCCATGGCTTCTACCTTGTAAGTACCATTCCCCCGGAGCTCGTGGTGTTCAAGAGTATAAGCTTTGACACTGACTAACTCTGTGTTCGCATCCTAGCTGTGTTGCTCACAAACATTGGCCAAGTTCATCCACTTCCATGAGCTTTCATGTCATCATTGGAAAAATAAGAATGTCATTATGCAACTGTAGCATGGTTGTGAGAATTAAATGAGACCATGCCTTAAGCATGGAGCTTTAAAAATGGCAGCTTTTAGCTTTCTTTTTTTTTTTTTTTTTTTTTTTTTTTTGCGGTACGCGGGCCTCTCACTGTTGTGGCCTCTCCCGTTGCAGAGCATAGGCTCCGGACGCGCAGGCTCAGCGGCCATGGCTCACGGGCCCAGCTGCTCCGTGGCATGTGGGATCCTCCCGGACCAGGGCACAATCCCGTGTCCCCTGCATCGGCAGGCAGACTCTCAACCACTGCACCACCAGGGAAGCCCCTTAGCTTTCTTTTTAATAGCCCCAAATTGAAACAACCCAAATGTCCATCAACAGATGAATGGATAAACAGATTGTGTTGTATCATAGAGTAGAATGCTACTCTATAATAAAAAGGAATGAACTCTTGATATATACAACATTCATGAATCTCAAAATCATTATTCTGAGTGAAAGAAGCCAGACCATAAAAGTACATACTGTTTGATTCTATTTATACACAACTCTAGAAAATTTGAACTAATCTGTAGTGACAGAAAGCAGATGAGTGGTTACTTGGGGATAGGGAGGTGCATGGGGAGAGAGTAGGAGGGAGGAGTGACAGAGGGCAGAGGAAACTTTTCAAGGTAATAGGTATTTCGGTATCTTGATTATGCTGATGGTTTTGTGGGTATATGTATATGTCAAAACTTACCAAGTTGTATACTTCAAATATGTGAAGCTTATTATATTTCAAATACCTCAGTAAAGCGAATGAATGAAGTTGCTCTTTAGCAAACAGGAAGGCAAGCATCTTTGCATGCCAGTGCCGGAGGCTTCCTAAGGTTTCACGGTTGCCTTAGGAAGTAACTGAGCCCTCTGACCAAGTACTGTCGGAAAGAATTGCTCAGTGTTAATTATGCGCAGTAAAAACAGAGATTTGGGACAGAAATTCATCAACATCCAGATGGATGGCACTAAAAAATCAGTTCCACAGACTGGCTCATTTCATCATCTCTGTAAATGCTCTAGGACGGTGCCTAACATGTAGTTGGCACTCGGTAAGTAGTGGTGGTAGTTATTGCTATGGCAATTAGAAAGACTGGTAAAAACTCAGTGATCATATCTCGCTAAGGGAAGATAATTATTCAGGTAATTTCTGAACCTATACTTCCTGAACCAAAAGGATACATTCATAACCTCTCAGCTTGGTAGGGGATCAGGGCTGCCATGTACAGTTGTACAGTTTGTATACTGCACAAAGGTGCCTGGCCAAGGGGTTGATTAAAGGTTGATATTCACCTGGGCTCTGGTGACTACCAACCAGAATAGGACATTTTATTTAACCTAGGACACCTTGCAATTTACTTGGGTGTGGTACAGGACTCTCTCTTCTGAGACTGGGAGCTTGCTTTTCGTAACTTGTAGTTGGGGTGGAGGAGGGTGTCTTTTTCTAATTTCCATTAAGGTACCAAAAAGTCTAGCAGCAACCTAGGAGGGACTGTCAACATTAACTAGCCTAGCTCAATGATGCCTTTTCATTCTTGCCCTGCAATCCTGGGGTCCTAGGAAACCTCCTTTCTGATTCTTGCCAAAGGGTATTAGGAATACGAGGTGATATCCTCATGTTCACTGGCATTGAGTGTTCGGTGGAGAGGAGGAGGTAGGTTATGATTTCCCGAGGTTTTTTTTTTTTTTTTTTGCATTATGTGGGCTTCTCACTGCTGTGGCCTCTCCCGTTGCGGAGCACAGGCTCTGGACGCGCAGGCCCAGCAGCCATGGCTCACGGGCCTAGCCGCTCCGCAGCATGTGGGATCTTCCCAGACCGGGTCACGAACCCGTGTCCCCTGCATCGGCAGGCGGACTCTCAACCACTGTGCCACCAGGGAAGCCCCCCGAGTTTTGATAGTCAAGCTTTTGAACACTTAAGCCCCCTTTTTGTTCTCTCCCTCCTCTTCCATCATTTTGCAAATCATTGCAAGCGTCATAACCTTGGACAGAGACACAGGCAGAGAAATGAGTTGAAATGCCAACCAACTGATTTTTGTCAGCCACTTGGCAACTGTGTTCATATTTGAGGGAGAAGGTCAAGTCAAACTATAAAAGTAAATTTAAGGTTGGACTTGTGCATGGTTTTGAAGCTCCCATCCTCTCCTGGACCCCATTGCTGTGTGGAAATCAAGAATTCATCTGGATGGTGAATATGACATGAGAAACAGCTCTGCTGAAATATGGTCAGTGGGTGGTCTTCCCCAAGCATAGTGATTAAAAGCCATGACTGTGGTATCAGATACATACGGAACCTGATCCAGCTCTGCTACTCTCTGGCTATATTTATGATTGGAACAGGTTATTTAACTTGGTGAAGTCATTTTTCTTCATCTATAAAATGAAGATAGTAACGGTTCCTGCCTTATAGGGCAACTGTTCCAGAACCTGGTATTTCAAGAACCCAGTATTACATATAATTACTTTTTCTTTTTAAAAATAAATTTATTTTATTTATTTCTTTTTGGCTGTGTTTGGTCCTCGTTGCTGTGTGTGGGCTTTCTCTAGCTGCGGCAAGCGGGGGCTACTCTTCCTTGAGCGGGCTTCTCATTGTGGTGGCTTCTCTTGTTGTGGAGCGTGGGCTCTAGGCGTGCAGGCTTCAGTAGTTGTGGCACACGGGCTCAGTAGTTGTGGCTCGCGGGCTCTAGAGCACAGGCTCAGTAGTTGTGGCGCATGGGCTTAGTTGCTCCACGGCATGTGGGATCTTGCAGGACCAGGGCTCGAACCCACGTCCCCTGCATTGGCAGGCGGATTCTTAACCACTGCGCCACCAGGGAAGCCCACATATAACTACTCATTGGAAAGGCCAATTAGTATGAAAATACTTTTCTTGGAAAAGTGCATCTGAAGAAGAAAAAAAATTGAGAACTAAGTCTGAAGTTCTTGTTCAGCGATTGGAGGGAGCGGGGGTGGAGGAGACAAGACCCATAGAAATAAGGCTTCAAAGATTATTAAACCTAAACCTTGTAAGTGATATTTAAGAAAACAATCTCACAGAAAGTATATGACAGAGCCGGAGGAAGATGGCGGAAGAGTAAGACGCGGAGATCACCTTCCTCCCCACAGATACATCAGAAATTCATCTACACGTGGAACAACTCCAACAGAACACCTACTGAACGCTGACAGAAGACCTCAGACCCCCCAAAAGTTATTCTGAGCCGGGTGGATGAAAGGCTCTTGGTGCTGCAGCCAGGAGTTAGTGCTGTGCCTCTGAAGTGGGAGAGCCAACTTCAGGACACGGGTCCACAAGAGACCTCCCAGCTCCACATAATATCAAGCAGCGAAAATCTCCCAGGAATCTCCATCTCAACACCAGCACCCAGCTTCAGTCAACGACCAGCAAGCTACAGTGCTGGTCACCCTATGCCAAGCAACTAGCAAGGCAGGAACACAACCCCACCCATTAGCAGAGAGGATACCTAAAAACATAATAAGGCCACAGGCACCCCAAAACACACCACCAGACGTGGACCTGTCCACCAGAAAGACAAGATCGAGCTTCAACCACCAGAACACAGGCATTAGTCCCCCCCACCAGGAAGCCTACACAACCTACTGAAACAACCTTAGCCACGGGGGACAGACACCAAAAACAACGGGAACTACAAATCTGCAGCCTGCAAAAAGGAGACCCCAAACACAGTAACATAAGCAAAATGAGAAAGCAGAAAAACACACAGCAGGTGAAGGAGCAAGATAAAAACCTACCAGACCTAACAAATGAAGAGGTAATAGGCAGTCTACCTGAAAAAGAATTCAGAATAATGATAGTAAAGCTGATCCAAGATTCTATTTCCCAGATCCAAAATCTTGGAAATAGACTAGACAATATGCAAGAAACAGTTAACAAGGACCTAGAAGAACTAAAGATGAATCAAGCATCGATTAAAAACACAATAAATGAAATGAAAAATACTCTAGATGGGATCAATAGCAGAATAACTGAGGCAGAAGAACGGATAAGTGAGGTGGAAGATAAAATAGTGGAAATAACTGATGCAGAGAAAAATAAAGAAAAAAGAATGAAAAGAACAGAGGACAGTCTCAGAGACCTCTGGGACAACATTAAACACACCAACATTCGAATTATAGGGGTTCCAGAAGAAGAAGAGAAAAAGAAAGGGACTGAGAAAATATTTGAAGAGATTATAGTTGAAAACTTCCCTAATATGGGAAAGGAAATAGTTAATCAAGTCCAGGAGGCACAGAGAGTCCCATACAGAATAAATCCAAGAAGAAATACGCCAAGACACATATTAATCAAACTGTCAAAAATTAAACACAAAGAAATCATATTAAAAGCAGCAAGGGAAAAACAACAAATAACACACAAGGGAATCCCCATCAGGTTAACAGCTGATCTCTCAGCAGAAACTCTACAAGCCAGAAGGGAGTGGCAGGACATAATTAAAGTGATGAAGGAGAGAAACCTGCAACCAAGATTACTCTACCCAGCAAGGATCTCATTCAGATTTGATGGAGAAATTAAAACGTTTACAGACAAGCAAAAGCTGAGAGAGTTCAGCACCACCAAACCAGCTTTACAACAAATGCTAAAGGAACTTCTCTAGGCAAGAAACACAACAGAAGGACTATACCTACAATAACGAACCCAAAGCCATTAAGGAAATGGGAATAGGAACATACATATCAATAATTACCTTAAATGTAAATGGACTAAATGCTCCCACCAAAAGACACAGAGTGGCTGAATGGATACAAAAACAAGACCCATATATATGCTGTCTACAAGAGACCCACTTCAGACCTAGAGACACATACAGATTGAAAGTAAGGGGATGGAAAAAGATATTCCATGCAAATGGAAATCAAAAGAAAGCTGGAGTAGCAATTCTTATATCAGACAAAATAGACTTTAAAATAAAGACTATTAGAAGAGACAAAGAAGGACACTACATAACGATAAAGGGATCGATCCAAGAAGAAGATATAACAATTGTAAATATTTATGCACCCAACATAGGAGCACCTCAATACATAAGGCAAATACTAACAGCCATAAAAGGGGAAATCGACAGTAACACAATCATAGTAGGGGACTTTAACACCCCACTTTCACCAATGGACAGATCATCCAAAATGAAAATAAATAAGGAAACACAAGCTTTAAATGATACATTAAACAAGATGGACTTAATTGATATTTATAGGACATTCCACCCAAAAACAACAGAATACACATTTTTCTCAAGTGCTCATGGAACATTCTCCAGGATAGATCATATCTTGGGTCACAAATCAAGCCTTGGTAAATTTAAGAAAATTGAAATTGTATCAAGTATCTTTTCCGACCACAATGCTATGAGACTAGGCATCAATTACAGGAAAAGATCTGTAAAAAATACAAACACATGGAGGCTAAACAATACACTACTCAATAATGAAGTGATCACTGAAGAAATCAAAGAGGAAATTAAGAAATACTTAGAAACAAATGACAATGGAGACACGACGACCCAAAACCTATGGGACGCAGCAAAAGCAGTTCTAAGGGGGAAGTTTATAGCAATACAATCCCACCTTAAGAAACAGGAAACATTTCGAGTAAACAACCTGACCCTGCACCTAAAGCAATTAGAGAAAGAAGAACAAAAAACCCCCAAAGTTAGCAGAAGGAAAGAAATCATAAAGATCAGATCAGAAATAAATGAAAAAGAAATGAAGGAAACGATAGCAAAGATCAACCAAACTAAAAGCTGGTTCTTTGAGAAGATAAACAAAATTGACAAACCATTAGCCAGACTCATCAAGAAAAGAAGGGAGAAGACTCAAATCAGTAGAATTAGAAATGAAAAAGGAGAAGTAACAACTGACACTGCAGAAATACAAAAGATCATGAGAGATTACTATAAGCAACTCTATGCCAATAAAATGGACAACCTGGAAGAAATGGACAAATTCTTAGAAATGCACAACCTACCAAGACTGACTCAGGAAGAAATAGAAAATATGAATAGACCAATCACAAGCACTGAAATTGAAACTGTGATTAAAAATCTTCCAACAAACAAAAGCCCAGGACCAGATGGCTTCACAGGCGAATTCTATCAAACATTTAGAGAAGAGCTAACACCCATCCTTCTCAAACTCTTCCAAACAATATCAGAGGAAGGAACACTCCCAAACTCATTCTACGAGGCCACCATCACCTTGATACCAAAACCAGGCAAGGATGTCACAAAGAAAGAAAACTACAGGCCAATATCACTGATGAACATAGATGCAAAAATCCTCAACAAAATACTAGCAAACAGAATCCAACAGCACATTAAAAGGATCATACACCATGATCAAGTGGGGTTTATTCCAGGAATGCAAGGATTCTTCAATATACGCAAATCAATCAACGTGATACACCATATTAACAAGTTGAAGGAGAAAAACCATATGATCATCTCAATAGATGCAGAGAAAGCTTTCGACACAATTCAACACCCATTTATGATAAAAACCCTGCAGAAAGTAGGCATAGAGGGAACTTTCCTCAACATAATAAAGGCCATATATGACAAACCCACAGCCAACATTGTCCTCAATGGTGAAAAACTGAAACCATTTCCACTAAGATCAGGAACAAGACAAGGCTGCCCACTCTCACCACTCTTATTCAACCTAGTTTTGGAAGTTTTAGCCACAGCAATCAGAGAAGAAAAGGAAATAAAAGGAATCCAAATTGGAAAAGAAGAAGTAAAGCTGTCACTGTTTGCAGATGACATGATACTATACATAGAGAATCCTAAAGATGCTACCGAAAAACTACTAGAGCTAATCAATGAATTTGGTAAAGTAGCAGGATACAAAATTAATGCACAGAAATCTCTGGCATTCCTGTACACTAATGATGAAAAATCTGAAAATGAAATCAAGAAAACACTCCCATTTACCATTGCAACAAAAAGAATAAAATATCTAGGAATAAACCTACCTAAGGAGACAAAAGACCTGTATGCAGAAAATTATAAGACACTGATGAAAGAAATTAAAGATGATATAAATAGATGGAGAGATATACCATGCTCCTGGATTGGAAGAATCAATATTGTGAAAATGACTCTACTACCCAAAGCAATATACAGATTCAATGCAATCCCTATGAAACTACCACTGGCATTTTTCACAGAAGTAGAACAAAAAATTTCAAAATTTGTTTGGAAAAACAAAAGACCCCGAATAGCCAAAGCAATCTTGAGAACGAAAAACGGAGCTGGAGGAATCAGGCTGCCTGACTTCAGACTATACTACAAAGCTACAGTAATTAAGACAGTGTGGTACTGGCATAAAAACAGAAAGATAGATCAGTGGATCAGGATAGAAAGCCCAGAGATAAACCCACGCACATATGGCCAACTTATCTTTGATAAAGGAGGCAGGAATGTACAGTGGAGAAAGGACAGCCTCTTCAATAAGTGGTGCTGGGAAAACTGGACAGGGACATGTAAAAGTATGAGATTAGATCATTCCCTAACACCATACACAAAAATAAGCTCAAAATGGATTAAAGACCTAAATGTAAGGCCAGACACTATCAAACTCTTAGAGGAAAACATAGGCAGAACACTCTATGACATAAATCACAGCAAGATCCTTTTGGACCCACCTCCTAGAGAAATGGAACTAAAAACAAAGATAAACAAATGGGACCTAATGAAACTTCAAAGCTTTTGCACAGCAAAGGAAACCATAAACAAGACCAAAAGACAACCCTCAGAATGGGAGAAAATATTTGCAAATGAAGCAACTGACAAAGGATTAATCTCCAAAATTTATAAACAGCTCATGCAGCTCAATAGCAAAAAAACAAACAACCCAATCCAAAAATGGGCAGAAGACTTAAATAGGCATTTCTCCAAAGAAGATATACAGACTGCCAACAAACACATGAAAGAATGCTCAACATCATTAATCATTAGAGAAATGCAAATCAAAACTACAATGAGATATCATCTCACACCAGTCAGAATGGCCATCATCAAGAAATCTAGAAACAATAAATGCTGGAGAGGGTGTGGAGAAAAGGGAACACTCTTGCACTGCTGGTGGGAATGTGAATTGGTACAGCCACTATGGAGAACAGTATGGAGGTTCCTTAAAAAACTAAAAATAGAACTACCATATGACCCAGCAATCCCACTGCTAGGCATATACCCTGAGAAAACCATAATTCAAAAAGAGACATGTACCAAAATGTTCATTGCAGCTCTATTCACAATAGCCCGGAGCTGGAAACAACCTAAGTGTCCATCATCGGATGAATGGATAAAGAAGATGTGGCACATTTATACAATGGAATATTACTCAGCCATAAAAAGAAACGAAACTGAGCTATTTGTAATGAGGTGGATAGACCTAGAGTCTGTCATACAGAGTGAAGTAAGTCAGAAAGAGAAAGACAAATACCGTATGCTAACACATATATATGGAATTTAAAAAAAAAAAAAATGTCATGAAGAACCTAGGGGTAAAACGGGAATAAAGACACAGACCTACTTGAGAATGGACTTGAGGATATGGGGAAGGGGAAGGGTAAGCTGTGACAAAGGGAAAGAGAGGCATGGACATATATACACTACCAAACGTAAGGTAGATAGATAGTGGGAAGCAGCCGCAGAGCACAGGGAGATCAGCTCGGTGCTTTGTGACCGCCTGGAGGGGTGGGATGGGGAGGGTGGGAGGGAGGGAGATGCATGAGGGAGGGGATGTGGGAACAGATGTATATGTATGACTGATTCACTTTGTTATAAAGCAGAAACTAATAAAAAAAATAAAAAAATAAAAAATAAAAAAAAAAGAAAGTATATGACTTGCACATTGTCATATAGAGCCAGAATTTAGAGAGCTGAATTAATTTATTTCACCACTCTTCCCCTTACCTAAGTGATCTTCACCAAGTTTCTTAGCACCTTCTAGCTTCTGTTCCCCATTTGGAAAATAAGGGTGTGAAATCTTTCCTTCCCACTCTAAAGTAAGAATAAACAAAATAATGTTTCTAAATTGTTAGAAGAAAGGTGTTAGAATTAATGAACAATAATTACTATTATAATATACTGTATAGCCTTCATAATTTTTTGTCTATTTGGTCTATCGATGCTAAGAGACATATTTTAAAATCTCTCACATTGTTTATAGATTTGTTTCTTCTTGTATTTCTATTTTGCTTATATTTTGGAAGCTATATTTTTGGGTACCTAAAAGTTTATGAATACACTCCAACTTCTATAGATTTTTTCCTTTTATTATTTTGTAACATCTTAAAAATTGTTTGCATTTAATTTATTTTAACATGAAAATCATTTTTATGGTTCTTAAAAAGTTTATGAACCAGATGCATTAATAATATTTTCCAGGAATATAAGTAGGGAAGTGATAGCTCAATCAACAAATTGTGTCACTAATAATTTTGAAATGACCAAGGAGCTATTAATCAATTGTAACATCACTTTTAATCCATCCTAATTATACTTACTTAAATATAAGTTTTCTTCAGTATTAATATTGCATACTGGCTTTTTTAAGGGGAATAATTGCAAGACTGTACTTTTTCATTCTTTTATTTCAACCTTTTCTTACGGATTCAAGTAGGCAGCATATCATGGATATTGTTTTTTTCTTTTTAATCCAAACTGATAATCTTCTGATTGATGGATATATTTACATTTATTGTGATAACTGATATAATTATTACTTATTTTGTTGCTTTGTTTGCTGTGTGTTTTTCCTCTGCTTTTTTCTATTTTCTTGAATTCTATTTTTTAATGTTTTCCCTGTTTCCTTCATTTTCCTTTACTTGTTGGAAAATTATAGAACACATCTCTAAGAGAAAAACAAATACCATATGCTAACGCATATATATATGGAATCTAAAAAAACGGTACTGATGAACCTAGTGGCAGGGCAGGAATAAAGATGCAGACGTAGAGAATGGACTTGAGGACACAGTGGGGGAAGGGGAAGCTGGGACAAAGTAAGAGAGTGGCATGGACATATATACACTACCAAATGTAAAATAGCTAGCTAGTGGGAAGCAGCCACATAGCACAGGGAGATCAACTCGATGCTTTGTGACCACCTAGAGGGATGGGATAAGGAGGGTGGGAGGAAGATGCAAGAGGGAGGAGATATGGGGACATATGGGTACATATAGCTGATTTACTTTGTTGTACAGCAGAAACTAACACAACATTGTAAAGCAATTATACTCCAATAAAGATGTTAAGAAAAAAAATACATTGCTATTTTCTGGTGGCCACTTGCCATTTCTTAACACCCAGCCACACTGCATCTCTTGACAGTCTTCAAGTACCCTGAGCTTCCTCCAGCCTCAGGGCCTTCTCACTTGCTGTATATAATGCATTGCTTTCCCACCTCATTCATTTTTTTTTAATTGAAGTATAGTTGATTTACAATGTTGTGCCCGTCTGTGCTGTACAGCAAAGTGACTCAGTTATACACGTATATGCATTCTTTTTTTATATTCTTTTCCAGTATGGTTGATCACAGGATATTGAGTATAGTTCCCTGTGCTATACATTAGGACCTTGTTGTTTATCCATTCTAAATGTAATATCAGTACTTTGCATCTACCAACCCCAAACTACCAGTCCATCCCTCTCTCTCCTCCCCTCCCCCTTGGCAACCACAAGTCCGTTCTCTGTGTCTGTGAGTCTGTTTCTATTTTGTAGATAAGTTCATTTGTGCCATATTTTAGATTCCACATATAAGTGATATCATATGGTATTTGTCTTTCTCTTTCTGACTTACATCACTTAGTATGATAATCTCTAGTTGTATCCATGAGGCTGCAAATGGCATTATTTCATTCTTTTTTATGGCTGAGTAATATTCCATTATATATATATGTACCACATCTTCTTTATCCACTCATCTGTCCATGGACATTTAGGTTGTTTCCGTGTCTTGGCTATTGTGAACAGTGCTGGTATGAACATAGGAGTGCATATATCTTTTGAATTATAGTTTTGTTGGGGTATATTCCTAGGAGTGGGATTGCTGGATCATATGGTAATTCTATTTTAGTTTTCTGAGGAACCTCCTTACTGTTTTCCATAGTGACTGTACCAACTTACATTCCCACCAATAGTATAGGAGGGTTCCCTTTTCTCCACAGCCTCTCCACATTCCAGTTCATTCATTTTTTAACAAGTATCAGTCTTTATGACTTCCTTCTACCTGTAACAGGGACCTTACATGATGTACATTTTAGTACCATTTCTTAGATTGCTTATGAAAGAGTTTTCCTTCCCTATGAGTAGCCTGTGTCTCAGTGCATTTCAAAGCTACCTTACCTGACCTTGAATTCATATTTGCTCAAGCTTAAGGAAATTTTTGGATAGTTTCTCTTAAACCAAAATCATATCAATACTAGTAATTTTTTCATTTTTCACTAATCTTTTTTTTTATTTTAAAAAATTCTTTGTACAGTTTTTCAATGTTACTTTCTATTTACAGTTGTTACAAAATATTGGCTCTGTTCCCCTTGTTATACAATACATCCTTGAGCCTATCTTACACCCAGTAGTTTGTACCTCCCTCCTCCCCAGCCCCTACATTGCCCCTCCCCACTGGTAACCAGTAGCTTGCTCTGTATACCTGTCAGTCTGCTTCTTTTTTTGTTATATACACTAGTTTGTTGTATTTTTCAGATTCCACATACAAGTGATATCATGCAATATTTGTCTTTCTCTGGTTTATTTCACTTAGCATAATGCCCTCCAAGTCCATCCATGTTGCTGCAAATGGCAAAATTTCATTCTTTTTATGGCTAAGTAGTATTCCATAGTGTATATATACCACACCTTCTGTATTCATTCATCTGTAGATGGACACTTAGGTTGCTTCCATATCTTGGCAATTGTAAATAATGCTGCTATGAACATTGGGGGTGCATATATCTTTTCGAATGAGTGTTTGGGAATTTTTTTTTTTTTGCATATATACCCAGAAGTGGAATTGCTGGGTCATATGGTAGTTCTTTTTTTAGTTTTGTGAGAAACCTCCATACGTTTTCCACCAATTTACATTCCCACCAACAGTGTACAAGGGTTCCCTTTTCTTCACATCCCTGCCAGTATTTGTTATTTGTGTTCTTTTTGATGATAGCCATTCTGACAGGTGTGAGGTGATAGTTCACTGTGGTTTTGATTTGCATTTCCCTGAGGATTAGCAATGTTGAGCATCTTTTCATGTGCCTGTTGGCCATATGGACTTCCTCCTTGGAAAAATGTCTATTGAGTTCTTCTACCCATTTTTTTATTGGGTTATTTGTTTTTTTGATGTTGAGTTGTCTGAACTGTTTATATATGTTGGATATTAATCACTTATCTGTCATATCATTTGCAAATATCATCTCCCATTCAGTAGGTTGTCTTTTTGTTTTGTCGATGGTTTCCTTTGCTGTGCAAAAGCTTTTAAGTTTAATTAGGTCCCATTTGTTTATTTTTGCTTTTATTTCTGTTGCCTTGGGAACCTGACCTAAGAAAACATTGATACAGTTTATGTCAGAGAATGTTTTGCATATGTTCTCTTGTAGGAGTTTTATGGTGTCATGTCTTAAAGACTTAAATATTTAAGTCTTTAAGCCATTTTTTTTTTTTTTTTTTTTTTTTGCGGTACGCGAGCCTCACCGCTGCGGCCTCTCCCGTTGCGGAGCACAGGCTCCGGACGTGCAGGCTCAGCGGCCATGGCTCACGGGCCCAGCCGCCCCGCGGCACGTGGGATCCTCCCGGACCGGGGCACAAACCCACGTCCCCCGCATCGGCAGGCGGACCCCCAACCACCGCGCCACCAGGGAAGCCCCTTTAAGCCATTTTGAGTTTATTTTTGTATATGGTGTTAGAGAATGTTCTAATTTCATTTTTTTTGCAAGTAGCTGTCCAGTTTCCCCAGTACCACTTATCGAAGAGACTGTCTTTGCTCCATTGTATGTTCTTGCCTCCTTTGTCATAGATTAATTGATCATAAGTGTGTGGGTTTATTTCTGGACTTTCTCTCCTGTTCCATTGATCTATGGGCCTGTTTTTGTGCCACTACCATACTATTTTGGTTACTGTAGTTTTGCAGTATTGTCTGAAGTCAGGGAGCATGATTCCTCCAGCTCTGTACTTCTTTCTCAAGATTGTTTTGGCTATTTGGAGTCTTTTGTGTTTCCATACAAATTTTAAAATTATTTGTTCTAGTTCTGTGAAAAATGCTGTTAGTATTTTGATAGAGATTGCATTGAATCTGTAGATTGTCTTGGATAGTATTGTCATTTTGACAATATTGATTCTTCCAATCCAAGTACACAGTATATACTGTATATCTTTCCATCTGTTTGTGTGGTCTTCAGTTTCTTTTATCAGTATCTTCCAGTTTTTGGAGTCCAGGTCTTTTGCCTCCCTAAGTAGGTTTATTCCTAGGTATTTTATTCTTTTGATGCAATGGTAAATGGGATTGTTTCCTCAATTTCTCTTTCTGGTACTTCGTTGTTAGTATATAGAGATGCAACAGATTTCTGTATATTAATTTAGTATCCTGCAACTTTACCACATTCATTGATTAGCTCTAGGAGTTTTCTGGTGGCATCTTTAGGGCTATGTATAATAACATGTCATCTTCCAACAGTGTTAGTTTTACTTCTTCCTTTCCAATTTGCATTCTTTTTATTTCTTTTTCTTCTCCGATTGCCGTGGCTAGGACTTCCAAAACGATGTTGAATAAAAGTGATGAGAGTGGGCATCCTTGTCTTGTTCCTGATCTTAGAGGAAATGCTTAGCTTTTCACCACTGAATATGAAGGTAGCTGTGGGTTTGTCATATATGGCCTTTGTTAGGTTGAGGTATGTTCCCTCTATGCCCACTTTCTGGATAATTTTTATCATAAATGGGTGTTGAATACTGGTAATTTTATACTACCAATTTTAAGATCATTTTATGTCTGTTATTTACAGCTTTACTTCTTTCATTTAACATAGGTAAGAACCGATCCTGAAACTCTACTTCCTAAAAAGAAATGGATGTTTAAAATTAAGCCTTTTTTCTTTTTGATTCATTTCCTGTTTCCAAAAATGGTTTAGATGAACTATCAGTAAAATAACTAAAACAACGGTAAAGAATCCTATAGGCAACAAAGGGAAAGGAGATAATTGTAACAGAGACCAAGACTGAAGGTTGCTTCTACAACTGGGCACTGTCATTGGCTAACCACAAAACAATATCTGTTTATCTTGGAAGAGACTAAGATAGCACGTGGATGAGCATTGTTTTAGACCAGGTGTCAGGGATGTCAGAATGCTGAAGAATGCCTGCTGGAACTGCTTATTTGGGTCTAAGCCTAGTTGATGTTGAGTTCTCTTCTCTTGCAATTTATTGACTAGCATTGCTTGCTTCTCATGCCGCTCCGAGAGCAATCAGAAGACTGTCATGAGCTAGAAAGAGGTGCTGTGTAATGGGAATTCTGTGATCTGTAAAATATTGAGTCAATGCCCCAAGGCTGAAAATTCAGGAGAAATGGGCTTCCCTGGTGGCGCAGTGGTTGAGAGTCTGCCTGCCGATGCAGGGGACACGGGTTTGTGTCCCGGTCCGGGAAGATCCCACATGCCGCGGAGCGGCTGGGCCTGTGAGCCATGGCCACTGAGCCTGTGCGTCCGGAGCCTGTGCTCCACAACAGGAGAGGCCACAATAGTGAGAGGCCCACGTACTGCAAAAAAAATAATAATAATAATAATTCAGGAGAAATTACTTCCCCAGGTATTAGTAGTGATTTATTTCATGGGTCTTCTCAGTGGAAACACAGTACTATACTCTCATTTGTTATAGATTCTAATGGCTGAGGCCAAAGTTTCCCCTGCTCTCTTTAATTGTTTTATTAAAAACAGAAGGAAAGTTGCTTATAAAAGGACTTAAGTGTAAGTGTCGATACATTGCCTGATTCATTTTATTTCCCCACTGATTTTCACCATAGTATCAGAGAAGTGTTACTGCAAAAGAACATTTGGCACCAACATGTAATAAAAATCACTCTGAACCCTAGTCACATTCATAGAGATGGAAAGGAGAATGGTGGTTGCCAGTGGCTGGGGGAGGGAAAGTGGGGAGTTAGTACTTAATGGGTACAGAGGTTTAGTTTTGGAAGATGAAAAGCGTTCTGGAAATGGTTGGTGGCAATGGTTGCCCAACAGTGTACTTAATGCCACTTAAAAATGGTTAAAGTGGTAAATTTTGTGTTATGTGTATTTTACCACAAAATGAATAAATACATGAAATAAAATAATAAAGTAAAATTTAACAATATAGTCTGGGAATCAGAGCACTCGCTTCAAGGACCACAAGGCCTTTGTCGGGGGTGGACGTGGGCATATTAACATTTCTCTTGCATAGATCTCAAAGAAAAAAAGTTTGTCGAGCTTGAGTCACTTCACATGACCTTTACTACATAACGTATGCACATAATATTCAAAGGAGACACATTAGCAGATAGCACTGTTGATTTCCATCGTCTTTGGAATTCCACTTGGTTCATGTGGCTTTCATGATGAAGCAGCCTCTCTAGTCTGTTTATTATTCTAGGTTTTAACAGGAACCACAGGCTTGAAGAATGAACTGTGACTGCACTGGGTATGGAGTCATCAGATGCTCAGGGCAGAGTGTAATCCTGTGACTGGTTTAGGGAGACAGTGGGGTGAAGCAGAAAGAAAATGAGCTTTGAAGTCAGACCTAAATTTAAATCCTGGCTCAGCCCCTTTCTCCTGAGCAGGTCAGATAGGTCGTAATCTAGTCATTCCTCATTATTCATGGATTAGGTTATCTGCACGTTCACCTCTCTCTCAAAATTTGTTTGTAACGCCAAAATCAATATTCGTGTCACTTTCACAGTCATTCCCAGACAGGTGCAGAGGGGCAAAATGTTTTTAAGCTGAAGTATAGTTGACTTACAGTATTGTGTTAGTTTCAGGTGTACAGCAAAGTGATTCAGTTATATATTTTTTCAGATTACATTCCATTATAGGTTATTACAAGATATTGAATAACTCCCTGTGCTCTACAGTAACTCTTTGTTGCTTATCTATTTCATGTATGATAGTGTGCATCTGTGTATCCCACACTCCTAATTTATCCCTCCTCCCTTCTCTTCTCCCCTTTGGTAACCACAAGTTTGTTTTCCATGTCTGTGAGTCTGTTTCTGTTTTGTATATAGATTCATTTATATTATTTTTTAGATTCCACATATAAGTGATGTCACATAGTATTTGTCTTTCTCTGTCTGACTTCACTAAGTGTAATATTCTCTAGGTCCATCCACACTGCTGCAGATGGCAATATTTCATTCTTTTCTATGGCTGAGTAATGTTCTATTGTATATGTATACCACATCTTTTCAAGCCAGTTGTCTGTTGATGGGCATTTGGGTTGTTTCTGTGTCTTGGCTATTATAAATAGTGCTGCTATGAACATCGGGGTGCGTGTATCTTTTTTGAAGTAGAGTTTTCATCTTTTCCCAGGAGTGGGATTGCTGGATCACATGGTAGCTCTACTTTTAGTTTTTTAAGGAACCTCTATACTGATTTCCATAGTGGCTGCCCCAATTTACATTCTCACCAAGAGTGTAGGAAGGTTCCCTTTTCTCCACATCCTCTCTAGCATTTATTATTGTAGACTTTTTGACAATGGACATTCTGACCAGTGTGAGTTTTTCCCTCATTGTGGTTTTGATTTGTGTTTCCCTGTTAATTAGTGATGTTGAGCATCTTTTCGTGTACCTGTTGGCCATCTGTATGTCTTCTTTGGAAAATGTCTGTTTAGGTCTATTGCCAACTTTTTGATTGGGTTGTTTTTTCAGTATTGAGTTGTGTAGGCAGTTTGTATATTTTGGATATTAACCCCTTGCCAGTCACATCACTTGCAAATATTTTCTCCCATTCAGTAGGTTGTTTTTTTGTTTAATTGATGGTTTCCTTCCGGGGGGCAAAATTTTTGAATATTATTTAGCCATAAAATGTCATGAAGTTCTGATAGATGCTACCACATGAATGAACCTTGAAAACCTTTTGCTAAATGAAATAAGCCAGACACAAAAAGAAAAACATTGTATGCTTCCACTTAGATGAAATAGCTAGACTCCGTGAATTCACAGAGACAGAAAGCAGATTAGAGGCTACCAGGGGTGGGAGGAGGGAGAAATGGGGAATTATTGCTTAAATAGGTAGAGAGTCTCTGTTTCGTATGATGAAAAAGTTTTGGAAAATAGATGGTGGAAATCGTTATACAACTTTGTGATTATAATTAATTCCACTGAATTGTATACTTTAAAATGGTTAAAATAACAAATCTTATATATGTTTTACCACAGTAAGAAAAATATTTTTTTAATTTCTTAATTAAAAATCAACTTTGATGCCAAGCCAGTGATATTTTGGTGGTGTTTGTTACTGTGGCATAATCTAGCTCATCCTAACCAAACCTTCCTTCTTCCTCCCTGTTCCTTTAAAATGGCATAATATAGGACATTTAGAGTCTTATGAACATTGTCTAACCTTGAACCTGTAGGCCAGTGTTTTGCCTTCGCTGATCATTTGGTTTCTCAGAACAGGGAAGACTAAATTCTTACAATTGTATCTGTGATACATTTGAAACTTAATGAGGCAAGCAGCATAACTGAGGCTGAAAGTAGCCTTGGAGGTCAGAAATACCTACTTCATAATGTATAAATGAGCTCCTTAGTTTTCATATTTTTCCGTGGGTTCACAACCTTGTTATTTTAATGTGCAGAAATGAAACTGCCTTAAAATGAACTGATTCCAAACAAAGGTCACCTGTATTTTTAAATGGCTTTCCAACAATGTTCTGTAAAAGCAAGCTCCAGTCTATGTAAGAATGAATCTTTCTTGGAATTACAGCATGTGTCATTATGCGTCACTTTTTAATTTAAAAGTTGAATTTGTCCTAGGATATCTTCAGTTGCTGCTCTCTAAACTTTTTTCAGAATGGCTCCACATGACATTGTGAATCTATACTTAGTAATAATAGTGGGGGGAGGGTGGAATGGATTAATTATGTTTACAGCTCTCTACTGTTCTTGTCTTCTTACCTTTTTAAAGAGAGTTTGCCCAAGAAGCGGACTTATAAGTTTCCAACAATGATGTACTGGGACTGGCTTATACAGTATCACAAGATCCAATTGGTCCGTTTTCAGGTATTTTGTAAGCCAGTAAAATTCAGCCATTCTTAAAACTTAATTATATAAACTTATAATTAAACTATATTAAAAACAAAGGTAATGGGCTTCCCTGGTGGCACAGTGGTTGAGAGTCCACCTGCCAGTGCAGGGGACACGGGTTTGTGCCCCGGTCCGGGAGGATCCCACGTACCACGGAGCAGCTGGGCCCGTGAGCCATGGCCGCTGAGCCTGCGCGTCAGGAGCCTGTTCTCTGCAACAGGAGAGGTCACAACAGTGAGAGGCCCGCAAAAAAAAAAAAAAAAAAAAAAGGTAATAAATACTCAAACCTCATCACTTCATGATTACTTTCCCATATTTTACTATTATCTGTGCTCTTGAGGTTATTTCATTTATTAGATCCATACAGTAGAAATACTGTATAATTGTATGCATCTCTTCCCAATCCCACATGCAGTGACGTCACATTGGTAGCTTGAAATCAGCCCTAGTAGGATTATTTATACCATGGAAATTGGCAAATGCTACAGATGTAGCATTGATTTATTGTTTTTTGAAACTCTGAAGTGTTTTTCTCTGCCTCTAATGGCTTCTGCATTATAGTCATTTGCCTACTTGTCTTATATACTCTATTGAAATATAACTTCCTCCAACCAGGGGTAGTTTCTTATGCACGTGTGTGTCCTTTCCACACAAGTACCCCAGGGTTCCTTGCATGTGGTAGACTCTTAGCCTGCTCAGGCTGCCTTAACAGAATACCACAGACTGGGTGGCTTCAACAACAGAACTTTTTTTCTTCACAGTTTTGGAGGCTGGAGGTCCAAAGTCAAGGTGCAGGCAGGGTTGGTTTGTGGTGAGACCTCTCTTGACTTGCATTCGGCCACCTTCTTGCTGTGTCTTCACATGGCCTTTCCTCTGTGCGTGAGCACTCCTAGTGTCTCTTCCTCTTCTTACAAGGATATCAGTCCTTTCTGATTACAGCCCCAATCTTGTCACCTCATTTAACCATAATATCTCCTGAAAGGCTCTTTCTCCAAATATAATCACTTTAGGGCTTACGGTTTCAGCGTGTGAATGGGGAGGCGGGCAGCACAGTTCGGTCCATAATATAGACATTTATGACTTATGGATTAGATTGCTTTGAAGCCAAGAAATATAGATCCTTCGATGTGTGCCTGTCTTTTTGCTAGTTACATTACAGGCAGACCTCAGAGATTTGCAGTATCAGTTCCAGACCACCACAGTGAAGCAAGTATTGCAATAAAGTCACAAATTCTGTGGTTTCCCAGAGCATGTAAAAGTTATATTTATACTATACTGTAGTCTATTAAGTGTGCAACAGCATTATGTCAAAAAAATGTACATACCTTAATTAAAAAACACGTTAGTGCTTAAAAATGCTAACCATCATCTGAGCCCTCAACAAGCTGTAATGTTTTTGCTGGAGGGTCTTGCCTTGATAGTGATGCTGCTGACTGATCAGGGTGCTGGTTGCTGAAGTTGAGGCGGCTGTGGCAGTTTCTTAAAATTAAACAACAATGAGGGGGCTTCCCTGGTGGCGCAGTGGTTGAGAGTCCGCCTGCCGATGCAGGGGACATGGGTTCGTGCCCCGGTCTGGGAAGATCCCACATGCCGCAGAGCGGCTAGGCCCTTGAGCCATGGCCGCTGAGCCTGCGCATCTGGAGCCTGTGCTCTGCAATGGGAGAGGCCACAACAGTGAGAGGCCCGCGTACTGAAAAAAAAAAAAAAAAAAAAAAAAAAATTAAACAACAATGAAGTTTGCTGCACGATTGACTCTTCCTTTCACAAACAATTTCTCTCTAGCATGACAATGCTGTTTGATGGCATTTTCCCCACAGCAGAACTTCTTTGAAAATTGGAGTCAGTCTTCTCAAACCCCGCCAATGCTTTATCAAATAAGTTTATGTACTGTTCTAAATCCTTTGTTGTCATGTCAACGGTCTTCACAGAATCTTCACTAGGAGTAGATGATATCTCAAGAAACCACTTTCTTTGCTTATCTATAAGAAGCAATGGCTCATCTGTTAAATTCTATCATGGGATTGCAGCAAATCATTCTCATCTTCAGGCTCCACTCCTAATTCTAGTTCCCTTGTTATTTCCACCACACGTGCAGTTACTTCCCCCACTGAAGTCGTGAACCCCTTAAAGTCATCCATGAGGGTTGGAATTAACTTCTTCCGAACTCCTGTGAATGTTGATATTTTGACATCTTCTCATGAATCATGGATGTTCTTCCTGGCATCTAGAATGGTGAATCCTTTCCAGAAGGTTTTCAATTGACTTTGCCCAGATCCATCAGAGGAATCACTTTCTTTCCCAGCTATAGCCTTCTGAAATGTTTCTTAAATAATAAGAGTTGAAAGTCAAAATGGCTCCTTGATCTGTGGGCTGCAGAATGGATCGGTGTTAACAGGCATGAAAACAACATGAATCTCGTTGTACATCTTCATCAGAGCTCTTGGGTGACCAGGTGCACTGTCAGTGAGCAGTAATACTTTAAAAGGAATCTTTTTTTTCTGAGCAGTAGGTCTCAACAGTGGCTTAAAATATTCAGTAAACCATGTTGTAAACAGATGTGCTGACATCCAGGCTTTGTTGTTCCCTTTATAGAGCACAGGCAGAGTAGATTCAGCATAATTCTTAAGGGTCGTAGGATTTCGGAATGGTAAATGAACATTGACTTCAGCTTAAGGTCACCAGCTGCTTTAGCCCCTAACAAGAGTCAGCCTGTCCTTTGAAGCTTTGAAGCCAGACATTGACTTCTCTTCTGTAGCTATGAAAGTCCTAGATGGCATATTCTACCAATATGTGGCTGTTTTTGTCTACATTGAAAAGCTGTTGTTTAGCGTAGACACCTTCATGAATTATCTTAGCTAGATCTTCTTTATAACTTGCTGCAGCTTCTACATCACCTCTTGCTGCTTCTCCTTGCACTTTTATGTTATGGAGAAGGCTTCTTTCCTTAAACCTCATGAATCAACCTCTGATACCTTCAAACTTTTCTTCTGTAGCTTCCTCACCTCTCTCAGCCTTCATAGCATAGAAGAGAGTTAGGATATTGCTCTGGATTAGGCTTTGGCTTAAGGGAATGTTGTGGCTGGTTTGATCTTCTATCCAGATCACTAGCACTTTCTCCATATCAGCAATAAGGCTGTTTTGCTTTCTTATCATATGTGTGTTCACTGGAGCAGCACTTTTAATTTCCTTCAAGAATTTTTTCTTTGCATTCACAACTTGGCTAACTGTTCGGAGAAAGAGGCCTAGATTTCAGCCTGTCTCAGCTTTCGACACGCCTTTTTCACGAAGTTTAATCATTTCTAGCTTTTGATTTAAAGTGAGAGATGTGTAACTCTTCCTTTCACTTGAACACTTAGAGGCCATCGTGGGATTGTTAATTGGCCTAATGACAATATTGTTGTGTTTCAGGGAGTAGGGAAGCCCAAGCTGAAAGGGAGAGATGGGGGAATGGTTGGTTGGTGGAACAGTCAGAACACACACAACATTTATCAGTTAAGTTCGATAAATGGGTGTGCTTCGTGGTTCCCCAAAGCAATTACAGTAGTAACTGATCACAGCAGCTACTCACCCGAATATGCCCATTCTCCCCTGAGAGCATACTATCACTTAATAAATCCTCGATTTGCTTTCTTGGAAAAAAAAATCACTGATCACAGATTATTATAACTAATAAAATAACAGTGAAAAAGTTTGGAATATTGGGAGAATTACCAGAGAATGTGACACAGAGGCACAAAGTGAGAGAATGCTATTGGAAAAATGGTGCTGATGGATTTGCCTGTCACAGGATTGCCACAAACCTTCAATTTGTAGAAAACACCATATCTGCAAAGCACAGTAAAGCAAAGCTCACTAAAATGATGTGTGCCTGTATAACATTTGAGCCTCATAGCAATATTTCAAAGTAAATATTATTGCCCCCATTTTACAGATAGGAACATTGACTCTATAAGAGATAAAAAAAAATTTGCCCAACTGTGTACACATGGAAAGTATTCAGTCCATTATTCAGACCCAAACAGTGTGACTCCAGAGTCCAAACACTTAGCCACTCTAAGAAACTGCTACCCTGCTTTTTCATACACATGTACGTGTGTATTTTGTCTGAAGGCAATATTGAAACTGCTATCCAAAAAGTAAGCAACTGTTGGAATTTTTAGTAGTAGCATATACGCAATTGTGTAGACATTCTGCAAAGTGTTTTGGTAAAATTGAGGTGGAGCAGTCTTGTAATTGCACCTTAAAGGGAGAGTATTGAAACTCCCAGTTCTTCGGTTTCTAAGACCTCTTCTTTAAGGCAGTATAAAATAAATAACTGTCAGATAATGCTCCAAACTAAATGGAAAGTATTTTCTAACTAGACATTGAAGTTTAATATTCTAAATTAAAAAACATTTTAACGAAAAGGATTGGAAAGGGAGCGAGCATGTGAGTGCAGACAGGCATAGCTGCAGAACAGCTCACCTGATTTTGAATCACAGTACCTGCTTAGGACATAACGTGATTATTTTCTTTAATTTCTTTGAACAGAGTTGACTCAACTTGAAAGAAGTTCTCTGGCTTCAAATCAAAAGGGGTGTTGCTTTTGTCCCTTCCTCTTAAAGAAACAGTACATTGACAGTTATTTTATTCATCCTTTTCTTAGCGTGTCCATCATGCATCCCACATCAGTGATCTCTGGTGAAAAAGCAAGTGCTTGGGTGGTGTGAAAGGGAAGCTCTGTGAGCTTTACTCTGGTTCCTCCTGAAACCTCACCTGTGTGTCCTGTTGCTGCATGTCCCTGTTCACATCCATTGATAAACCAGAAAGGCAGAGAGATGAGATCTGAACACAGCACACATTCATTCAGCAAACATTTGTTGAGCACCTACTGTGTGTGACACCTTTTTCTGGGGATAGATGGTGCACAAAGCCCCAGGCATTCACATTCTAGAGGGAAAAGAGAGACAATGAACAGGTAGATTATGTATCAGCAACTGGTAAATTATTTGTAGAAAAGCAGTTTAAGGGTTTACCATTTTCAGCACTAGTGACTTTTTTTTTTTTTTTGCGGTACGCGGGCCTCTCACTGTTGTGGCCTCTCCCGTTGCGGAGCACAGGCTCCCGACGCGCAGGCTCAGCGGCCATGGCTCACGGGCCCAGCCGCTCCGCGGCATGTGGGATCTTCCCGGACCAGGGCACGAACCCGCGTCCCCTGCATCGGCAGGCAGACTCAATCACTGCGCCACCAGGGAAGCCCAGCACTAGTGACATTTTGATCCAGATCATTCTTTACTGTGGAAACTACCCTATGCATTGTAGGAGGTTTAGCAGCATCCCTGGCCTTGACCCACTTTATGTCAGTAGCACACGCGCGGCATGCACACACACACACACACCAGTTGTGACAACCGAAAATGTCTCCAGACATTGCCGAATATCCCTTGGGGGTCAACATTAGCCCCAGTTGAGAAGCGTTGGTCTAAAGAGTAAGAGGTGGAGGTACTGATATATTGGGATCAGGGAAGACCTACCTCTCTTTTAAGGTGACTTTTGAGCAAAGACTGGAAGAAGTGAGAATAGGCATCCTGTAAATATCTGGGGGAAGAATGCAGCAGAGAATGGCTAGTGCAAAGGCACTGAGGTGAGAGGAATAGCAAGGAGGCCATTGTGAGCAGGACTGAACAGGAAGAATGTAGCAAGTGATACGATCAGCCAGCTCTTCAGGAAGCCAGATCATGATCCTATAGTGAGGACTTTGGCTTTGAATCAGAGGGTGATGGGAAGTCATGAAGGGTTTTGAGAAGAGCAGTGAGTGATGTGACCTGGTTTATCTTCACATGGGGTTGTTCTTGCTGAATAATCACCTGCAAAGGGCACAGAGGTGAAAGCCAGGGTCCAGAAGCAGCCGTGGCAATAATTCCAGTGAGCACTTAGTCAAGGCTGGACTGGTTGTGAGGGGATGGGGGAAAGTGACTGGATTCTGGGTATATTTTGAACCTAAATCTGACATGGTTTGCTGTTGAATCAGACATCGGCTGTGAGCAAAAAAGAAAACAAGGGGTCTTTGAAATATTCTTCTTTGAAAATACCCCAAATGGGCTTTTATTCTTGATTTTTGATCCTAATCCTATGGGAGTTTAAGCACGATGCAGACATTGGTTAGACATTAGGTTTTAGACTGTTATTTCCTAAATTACTTCCTGAGTAAACCAATTAAAATTATAATGCGCATCTCCAGGAGAAAAGGGAAGGAGCCATACTCAGTATGATTTTACCTCTTAGACGCTGCTTAACAACACTTTTCTCCTGTTGCTTGGGTAATGAAATTCGGGCAGGTGGGAGCCAAATGAGCAAACGGGCCCTCAGAAGCAGCCTGTCACCCTGTGCTCATAGGTGTAATACTACCTGATTATTCTCTAGGTCCCCATTTGGGAACTAGTGTGCACTTTTCATAAAAACCACCATGTGCCTCCAATTCATGCAACATCTCTCCCTTCTCTGTAGCACCTGCCTTCTGAGACCTCAGGCATATGCTAGATATTGCCTCCCCAGATTGAGGTAGATTAACCAAGGTTCCAAGCTTCTTAAACTGTGGGAGAGGGAGAATGTGAAATAAAGGCTCGATCTTCTAGTTAGTCTCTGAGTTAAGATAGGCTTTTATAAAACCTTCCAAATGTGTCAGCCCACATCAGTGATTACACTCTGGGAGTTTTTACCTTTACCTTGTAAAGTCACATTTGCTTTCCCCTTAAAGCAGTGTTTCTCCTGGTTGGGAGTGACGTTTTTATTAAGAATGCAGAATTCTGGGCTCTATTTCAGACCCAGAGGGATAAAAATGGGAATATTGTTCAATAAGGGCCCCAAATGATTCTGTAGTATGCTAACATTTGAGAACTATTGCTCTATCATTAGGAATTTCATTCACTTACAAGTAACTGAAATGTAAATAAAGAACTAGTTTATTTCTCTTATTGCTTAAAGCAGTTCAGTGATAGGCAACCCAGGGCTAGTATGATGGCTCTATGGTATATTCAAAAACTCCCATTCTTAAGGTTACTTCATGGTATAAGATGGCTGCTGGACCTCCTGCTGTTTTGTGTACATTGCAGCCAGGAAGCAGGAAGGAAGGGGAAATTGGGCAAAAAGATGTTTGTCAACTACTTGGCCTCCTTTAAAAGAGCTCTCCCAGAAGTCACATCTTTACATGTCATTGGCCAGAATTTATTCAGATGGCCACATGTAGCTACTCCAGAGGTACAGAAATATTGTCCTTAGCTGGGCATATTGATGCTCTAAGTAAAATGATGGTATTCTAATTAAGGAAGAAAAGAAAATGGGTATGATTGGTCAGCCATCTCTGCCAGAACTCCCTTACACCATCATACCATAGTGGTGTGGAAAGACTGTTTAATTTGGAGTACATCATTTTACTTACTGTCAGTTCATTTTGAACCATATGTTATGTTATGGAGAACACCAAAGGAAAACATGTTTATCATTCCTGTGGTCAATCATGCAGATATATTAGGAATTTACTCTATCTTTTTGTCTTCTTTTCCATCCATCTGCTAGTCTTTTTTTTTTTTTTTTTTCCCCTTGATAAAGAAGCCCAAGAATCCATGCAAAACAGAGGGAGAGGATGAGGAAACCAAGTTCAGAAGTGGTCCTACCATGTTTTAGCTGTGTGACTCTCAATCTGATGAGTGTAATGTACCACCTCCAGGCTGTGGGGAGGGTTCACAAGGCACTGTATATAAAAACACTTCAGGCATTAGAGCAACTCAATAAAAAAAATATGTTCCTTGATCCCTTCCTTCATTTGGACTGTGAAGGACAGTTGGTTCTAAATTCAGCCCCCAAATTCTGACTTCTTCGTTGGGTTCCCGCTCTAAGAAAATAGGAATGCTTTTGATATGGAAAATGTACCACCCCCAAATTTGAGCACTTTGCCATTAGGATTTCTGATTGTTGTAGGAACTGGTGGAATCCCCCTGCTTAAGGATATGTGTAGGTGTAGAAGGAGACATGTACAAAATTGAGTGAAATTGAACAAGTTCTTTTGCCTCCTCTGGGTCTCCTGTGGTGCCTGGCAATCCCATGGGTTGGCTGTTGAAGGAAAACACTTGGGTGACTCTAAAACTCTTAAAATGGGCTCCCTTGAACCAACAGCCGGGGCATCCCCTGAGAAATGGTTAGAAATGCAAATGATCGCCTTCACCCCCCAAGGCCCCCTGAGTTAGAAAGGTGTAGTTTAACAAGCCTTCCAGGTGGTTCTGGTGGAAGCTAACATCTGAGAGCCACCGCTCTCAGTAAAGCACGTTTGTCTCCAACGAGGAGCCGTTGACTCCCTGGCTTCGATCTCTGCTCCGGCAGAAGTGCTGCCAAATGTGCAGTTCCTTCTGACAAACCCAGTCTTTCCAGCTGGGCGCGGTCTTGCTTTGCAGACTTTATTTGCACACTGACTAAAGCTCTTACAATCCGTCTGACACAGACTGACGTTATTGCCAAACCTCGCTGTTGGGAGTCACACTTTAAATAAAGGCCTTCAGCTATTTCATTTTCCTAAGCCAGTTTATTGTGTTCAGGATGCTTTTGTTTGGAGGAAATGTACTTCGTGTGGCTACACCCAGCGCACAATCACAGGGCATCTCTACCTGGGAATCCGTAAATGGAGCGAAGTGCCTAGCACGTTCTACAGGCCTGCGTTTGGAGAAATATACTCAGTATACACAGGAAGAAAAATCAAGTTATCAACCTGCCAGATAATAGCTGGGTAATGATCACCACTGACAAAGTTTTATTGGATTTGACTATTTACTTGTAAAAATTAACAAGTGAAACATGTTTGGGCTAAAATGAGCAATCTAGGGTTTTCACGGGTGGTGCCAGTTTTCACTTTTGTAGTGCCAAGAAGTATACTAAATATTTTCCCCTTACTATTGGTATGATTGGTGTTTGTTCTGAGCTATACAGTAGTTTTATTATGGAAGATGCCAAAGCATTTCCGTGCATGTGGCATTTCCATGTTCAGCCAGAGACAGATTGGGAAAGAGAGCCGTTTCTCCCTCATTCCCATCTGTCTGCTAATCCCCTTTGCTCAGTGAAGAGCTTGCAAAGTCCAGCTTCTAAACACCAGGAGACACAGAAGCCACCATGAAGGGGGGTTATTTTTACTCCTGGACTTGAACAGGCTTTGAAGAGAATTGGACGTGGTAAAGGACCAACTCACTCTCCTGCCTCACAGCAAGTCAGATTACCTACCAGGTGATATGGGGGTGATTTGGTAGGTTGTTAATTAATAATGAGCTGATTTGGTTTGATAAACGGAGTATTTTAGCAGGTAAGTTTTTAAGTTATCTGCCAAATGATTGGTTGCCTTGTGACAAATTATGTTAGCACATTTTATATTGAAGGAATTATGGGAATACTGGTAGAAAAGATGCGTTTTCAGTGGTGGTGATGAGTGGGCTACAATTATAGAAGGCAACACAAGATGTTGGGACTTGCCTGGTGGCGCAGTGGTTAAGAATCCACCTGCCAATGCAGGGGACACGGGTTCAAGCCCTGGTCCGGGAAGATCCCACATGCCACGGAGCAACTAAGCCCGTGCACCACAACTACTGAGCCTGCGCTCTAGAGCCTGCGAGCCACAACTGCTGAGCCCACGCGCTGCATCTACTGAAGCCCGTGTGCCTAGAGCCCGTGCACCGCAACTAGAGAAGCCACCGCAATGAGAAGCCCGCACACCGCAACAAAGAGTAGCCCCCGCTCGCCGCAACTAGACAAAGCCCGAGCGCTGCAGCGAAGACCCAACGCAGCCAAAAATAATAAATACATAAAAATAAGTTAAAAAAATTTTTTTAAAAAGGCAACACAAGATGTCCAGCCAGTAAAGGTGTTCCACAGGAGTAGTCACTGCCTCTGTTGACTTAAGGATTCAGTCTTTAAGATGGACCTCAGCATACTGAGGTATTTATTTACCACCTAAATATCTCTAGAGCTCTCCATCACTGCCTCCCCCTTAGTCCAGTCATGTGTTGGGACTCCTTTATCCTCCAGTCTTAAAACGGCATGGAACCTCTGCATTCCAATCTCCAGGTGTGGCCCCTGCCCAAGATGGGGTAAGCAGGAGCCTTCTGTAAGGAAGTGGAATTGAGCAAAGCTAGTCAGTCTAGGGTGGACTCTTGAACGGGGCTTGTGTAAACTCAAGTCCTGTGGGGAACAGATCTGCAGAGAGGAAAGAATAGAGCAAAGGTAGGAGGACACCAGGCTTAGGGAGATGGGGAATCCCTTACTAATCACCTTCCATTGGAAGTTTCCATTTCCTCGAGAGGCCCTACCATACTGCTGGGTTTTTTGAGAAAACACCACATCTTTATAATAATTTACCTTTTTTTCCCCTGAAACCAAGCTAGCTTAAATCGCATTTTATCCCTTGCAGCCTTCTTTCTTAGACCAGTTATAAGTGGGGGGCTCCCCAGGTCTGGTCTCACTCTACAAGCCGACAGTGTTGCCCTACCTCTTAAAATGGAAGGAATGCCAGGAAGATCTGGATTGTTCCATTTGGAGTATACCGGGCTGGACAGTATACTTATTGCTGTGTATTCGTATTATTTCTTGTTACTGAGGGCCAAATGCTCTGTCTCCACTCTTGTTTAATTACCACAGTCACATGATGAGGATTCTGAGAGGTTTTGTTAACTTGCTCAGGAACACGGGGCTGGGAAAGGACAGAGCCATGACTGGGGGTTCAGGTCTACCTGGCCGTGTTGCAGAGAAGGTACAGGGAAAACTCCAGCCTGGGTCAGCCTCAGATGGTAGCAGAGAGACCTTCCTTGTTCAAGGTACCAGTTCAGAAGATGACTGCTCTGGGCAGTGAAGAGAGGGGTGTGTGAGTGATGAGGGGTGATTGAGAGGAAGGTCAGTGGAGCTCAAATCAGACTCTTTGTGATCAAGCATCCACAGTGATGCATTTTATTGTTTTTAATTTATTTTATTGAAGTACGGTTGATTTACAATGTTGTGTTAATTTCTACTGTACAGCACAGTGATTCAGTTTTACATATATATCCATTCTTTTTCACATTCTTTTCCATCATGGTTTATCACAGGATATAGTTCCCCATGCTGTACAGTAGGACCTTGTTGTTTATCCACATAGCGATTCATTTTATATTAGCATTTGTCCCTAATGTTCTGTAACCATAATGCGAGCTGTGAGAATGACAAAGTGATGTTTCCCCAAGGCTTTTCCACCAGTCATTTTTTGACCTGGGAGGCAAAGCCCATTCCCCAAGATACAGGGAAGGGGCCTGCTGCTTTATATACCTGGCCCTTACCTGGTGAGGCATATGGGGCACGAATCTCCTGAGCACATAATGGTGTGCCAGTCTCTGATGGGCTCATCGCCAGCTTCTAATCCCAAACTAACTCATGATCTGGGCTTGTATTTCTTCTCAGAGAGAGTGCCAGTAACCTGTGGGCTGCCTTCAAAACCCGGAACCATTGCTTCCCATCCTGAGACTTGGCTTCCTGCCAGGTGTCTCTAGGGAGGGGTCGCAGAGCCCTGGGTCCCAAAAGCTGGCTAGTCTACAGCAAGAAGTCTGTTTATGTTTACCTTTGGGATTTGATTAAGAGGATGTTACACACATGGTGGTGAATGGTTACGATCATTTGTTACGAAAACAAGGATAGCTTTCACATTTTTTTTAAGGCTTTGTTATCACAAAACCGTCTTCCTCTCTCTTCTAACAATTATGATTTCGTTTCTGGAGATCAAAGTAGACAGAGCTTTCACAACTCTTCACCCCAGCATTCCCAAAACGTGTGGTCATATCCAAGGCTCCCCAAACTCAAAGGAACGTGACCAGGTTTGTGGAGCGTAACCAATATGTTGAATGTAGAGCCCCAAGTCTTCTGTCTTCTCCATTTTGTTGAATGGATGCCTTGTTTCACAAGAGTTGGTCATGATGCTGAGAGACAGTTGAAAAGTATTTTCCATGATGTCATCTGACCTTGTGGGATTTTTTTTTTGGCCTCTCCTATATAAAGCATACCTTCTGTTTTGGCCAGTTTTTTCCCCTAGTTTCACACGCAGCTGGATGCTAGAATGTCTGTTTTCTTTTCTCAGGCAAAATTAGATGTTTGGTGCTTTACCAAGTAGTTGTTAGGGTTGAATGAGCCTCAGAAATTGTAAGAATATGTCCTAACATCTGTAAACAGGAGCATTCTAGGATGTACAAAAAAAGTCACGTTAATGACAATTTTTAATTACACGCTCTGTATCCTGAATTCAGTGACTTTTTTTTTTTTTTTTTTGACAGATCTGAGCTGCTGCCTGTCCTTACAAAAAGCTTAAAACCTAGAGGGCTTTTAATGTAGGTGGAGGCTGAGGGACCCAGGAGTTCTCTGCGCGCCAAAGACTGGTGTTGACTCCAGCGCCAGGGCAGGCGCTGACACATTGCTTTGGCTAGGAAGGCAGGTTACATGCTGGAGACTCACAGAGAAAATGGTAAAGCCAGCTCTCGGGGGAGCCTGCCGAGAAAGCCCTACCCTCCGGGTTCACCAGCATGTTTACCAAAATCTCTTTTTCTAGGAAAGTTTGCTAGCTTTATTTTTCCCTTACAGAGAGAGGAAAAGCCCCAAGACATGGGTGATTTGTGGGACTCTTTCTTCAAGGATGAATTTCTCTGTTTGCAGTGAGAAACTCATATGCCGTTGAGTTTCACAAAGGACAGGGAGAGCGGGAAGCAGATGTGTCCTTTTGTGGGAATCATCTCCCCAGGATGTGGGAGTGGGCAGGTGGTTTGAGTAATGGGCGAGTTATCTGTTTGCTTTCCATCCTTCAGGTTCACCAGTACTATAGCTGTCTCCCAGAAGAGAAAGTTCCCTATGTCAACAGTCCTGGAGAGAAACTTCGAATCAAGCAGCTATTACACCAGCTACCGCCACATGACAATGAGGTAAGGGGCTAGAGGGGCCTTCGGAAGACTTTTCTTAGAACTTTCTATGAACTGTTACCTTTTTCATAATCAGAATGCTGCGATCAATGAGATCCCCAATGAAAAACTCTTGGCAGTTTAGTTTAGGTTTTAGCTTCCTTAATTAGAACTAAAAGAAACTGTCGGACACCTTCTGGAGAGGGTTACCAAAAAGCAGAATCTCATTATGGACTGGATTCGTCTCTGTGCCTGGCACTACTGGCTATTTGAGGTAACTGGGGAGCCCTAAAATGTAAAAGTTCAAGTCCAGGTTTTGTTAGTTGAAGGACGTGCGATGCTGGTTGCCTGAGCCTGTTAGATGATTGAGATTCCCTGGGCAGTTCAAGTCCAGCACAAACTCTGAGACTCTCTTGAATTTTCAGCATCATTTCTTAGTAAATAAGTATGTAAGTTTTCCATCTTACACTGTAGTAGAAGTTACATGTCCAGATTTGCAGCTGTGAACATTTGTGTTTTTGTCGTTTCCAGTCCAACTTGGCAAGGTCACCCTTTATACTCTTGAAAGTATGACTCGCAGGCCGTCCTTTTTCCTGAACCCAGACACGAGGCACTATAAGCAGGCATTCATCGTCTTTGAACTCAAATTGATCCTAAAGGGAAATTTGTAAATACGCTTTTAAGAGATCATCATGCTTGGGGGGTTTAGATTTGCAAACTAGACATTAATTTTCAAGTATCTGGTTTTTAAAAATAGTGATCCTGCAGAATCGCATTGTCTGCTTAACTCTGATTGTGATTTAAAGAAAAACATAACTTTAAGTTGAAAGGAGAAATTTAAAACCCCTTCAGAGAGCTGGACCCCAGCTTTTTACCAACTGCCCCCACCCACAAGTTCAGTCCCTGAGGAAATGAGTGAGTACTTTTTTAGTCTTTATCTTCCCACATTTGAATAAAAGCAATAAATCAAGAGCCTCAAAAGTGAATTTGAATAAGTAGAGCAAAAGCTTAAAAACTGAAGCAACTCCCTAGAAAGACAGTCACAATTCCCTTTCCTGTTGTTTATTTCAGACTTCATAAAACACACTTAAATAATGCTTTCTCCTTTAAAGAGGAGAGCAAGCATTGTAACCCGATGACCAGTTAACTAATTTGGAATTGAAAATGTGGGGTTTTACAAGCAGGAGGGGTGTGACTTTCTTCCAAAAGCATGTCCATAAATTGTCAGTGGTGTAAGCATATATTCTGGGCTGTTCAGGTCATTGCAGTTCTTTCTCCGCATGAAGACTTTTTTTTTTTTTTTTTTTTTTAACATTTTTTTACTTGATAGAGGGAAGTGGTCTGCTCTTTTCTGCTTTTTAATGATTAATTCTGTTTATGGTTAACTGTGGTTTCATGAAAAGAGACCCTTCAAATTTCGTCTTCCTGTTGGTGAGAATTGCTTACATGTGACCCAGTAGACAGATTTGCCCATTTGACATGGCCTTTTTAAGGACAAAGGATGAATCTGAAGTAAATATTTGATCATTCTCTTTTTCACCCAGATTAGACAATTTTGATGTATACAGCTGCAGTGGTTTTCAAGCTAGTCCTGGTTCAAAGGTTTCCTTTTAACCATCTGTAGGACAAATCATTGGGGCAAGTCGGTTAAACTTGCTGATGCTCAGATTATTCTAAAGTAAGATGGGGTGGGATTAGAACCATGTTTCCCGAAGTGTAGCAGATCCATGACTTTGGTTGGTACATGGCCATGGCAATAAATAATATTGAACCACATAATGAGAGACTCACTACCTTTTCAGTTGCATTTCAGTCCTTGTGACTGAGTCGTCAAGTGGGAAATTTTAGTTTGGGGGGAGCAGGTATGTCACACCTCTCCAACTCCTGCTACTTTCCATTTTTAAATAACAGCATTCAGAACCTCCGTTTCAGAATCTCCAACAAGCAAAAGTAGCCAGCTAGAATCCAGCAATGTGGTTTTGTCTTCAGTCTCGTATTTAGTTTTATGGTCGCTCTGTTTTTCACAAGTGATATTGCTTTTCTATTTTTAGTCATAATATACTTTCTTTTCAAGGAAATGTATTCAAGTAAAAAAAAGTGAGTCAGTTTTTAAAACAGTGTTAAGTAAACAATAGTTCAAGATTATAGCAAAATTCCCAAGGTGTGCATAAATAAAAGAGAGTTTGGGAAATAGCAGATTTGAATATCTTTAATGTCCCTCCCTTAATTCTGTGAGTTTCTGTGTTGGACAAGAAGGAAAATATCTTATGCAAGTTGATGCATTAACCAAAGCCCAGCGGGCAGTCCTCTCCCTCCTACACACAGATAAACGCGCAGGGACTCCTGTGAAGTAACACAGATAGTGCTGGGCCAACTCCTCAGTTTCACGCCTTTGGTTCCCATCTCATTTTGGGAAACAGAAGCTGTGAGCACGTTGACCGCTATTCTGGCTCGTTGGTCCGGAGCCGTTCTTTGGCGTCAAGGATCGTTTCCATGGGCACATGGAGGTGAAAGTAGCATGATCAGTTTGAAGATCCAGATCACTTTGAAAGAAGGAGGAAGTCCCAGATCTTGACTAGCAGCAAAGCTCTCCCAGATGATATGGCTCTTAGTGTGGTGAGCAGAGCGGGCCAGTGAGGATGAGGCACACTTACAGACCATTGGCCTGCCCAAGAATGGGGCTCTGGAGTTTGGAGCCTTTAGGAGGCCCTTTTGATGGTCAGCAATCTCAGGTAGAGACTCACTTAAATAGCCCCCAGCCTGGTGGTGTTCAAGTGCCCACAGGGACTGTGAAACCAAATGGGAGTGTGTTTAGTGAGCACAGTCTGAGGCCTGGGCTTCAGGAACCCTCAGGAACAAGGGTGACCCCTGCATGCCATCCTCTGTGTCTGTCCAGGTTCGCTATTGCAACTCCCTGGATGAGGAAGAGAAGAGGGAGCTGAAGCTCTTCAGCAACCAGCGGAAACGTGAAAACCTGGGTCGTGGCAATGTCAGGCCCTTCCCGGTCACCATGACGGGAGCGATCTGTGAACAGGTGAGCGTGGATTCCGAGCCGTGCCACGGGGATTGCTCTGGCATCCTTTCACTTATTCATTCAACAGTTATTTTACTGAGAACCTACTTTGTAGGCCTGGGGGATACAGCCATAAACAAAAGATTTGAAAGCTTGATCTTGCCCTTGTAAGGAGTTCCGTTCTAGGGGAGAAGTCAGACAGTAACATAAATAAGATAGAAAAAATTCAGTGGGGAAGGGGGTTAGTGTTGGGAGTGTGCAGTGGTTGCAATGTTCAGTAAAGTGACTGGGAAGGCCCCGCAAAGACATGCAGGAACTGAGGGGGAGTGAGTCATGCAGATGGTGGAATGGGGGGTGGCTAAGGGAACAACAAGTTCAAAGGCCCTGTGGCAGGAGCCATTTCTGTTCTGTTTGAGGAACAGCAGGTTGGCAAGTGTGGCAGAGCAGAGGGGATAAAGAAGAGAATGAGTAGGTGAAGTCAGGTTTCACAGAGGCCACTGGAAGGAGATAGGGAGCCATTGGAAGGATTTGAGCAGAGGAATGACATGATGGAATTACATCTCAAAATGAATCTTTTAGAAAGTGGAATTTGCCTGGACCATGGGTCAGCCTCTTTCCCAGGGTCATCCCAGGACCAGTGCCATTTAAACAGGTGGTAAATGGTCATCTCCTTGAATTTGAGGGTTCTTTAGCACAGTGCATGAAGCCCCCTGCATTCTTTCTAGGACCTCACTGAGTCGAAAGTCTGGATTTGTTTTTTCTTCGACTCTCCTATAGAGTGCTCCGGGCATGGTGGAGGAGGGTTTTTGAAGAAAGCAGGGTGGGAATCCAGCCTGCCTGGGTTCACCCTGCCCCACCTATTGACCTCCAAAAGCCTTCTGGTGCTGATGGTCACATTTTGGACACATCTCTTAGCCCTGCTGCTAAGAGAGTAGCCCCATCTAACTCCTTAAGCGCTTTGGGGACCCATTTACCTACTGAAAATATGTGAACTGGATTGATGAAGAGAAGGCAAGATACTACCTGAGCGGAGGGGATACCATTTGGGGGCCCTTTTTGGGGATTTCAGAGGGATAGTGTGGGAAGGCTGAGGTGGATGGAATGGAGATGCTACTTAACAGGGGAGCCAAAGGACCACAGATTTGGCAGTGGGATGGGGTCTTCATCCTTGACACCTGCCCCTGAGATGTAGGTGGTCAGAGGTTAAGATGTGAGATTCTTTGTGCTCAGTTCAGGGCCTCTGCCACTCTCGGGTCATTCTTGAACAGTCCAGGCGGGCTTCCCTAAGACAGTGGGAAGGTTGGGTGTTTCATGGGCAGGTGTCAAGAGTGGCATGGAAGAGTGCCGAGAGCCTGGAGGCAGAAAGACATAAGTTTGGCTCGTGTTTCTGCCAGATGGCAGTGACCATGTTACTTTTCCTCATGGTTTTGCTGCAAAATGGGAATAACAAATGCCTAGGTCATAGAATCATGGTGAGGATTCAGTGGGATTCCGTGTTGTTAAATTAATTAAAGAAGGAGGCCATTGGACTGGGGTGGCTCTAATGCTTCGGTAGCCTGTATCAGCAGACCAAAACCTAAACCAGTCAGGGTAGTGGAATCCGAGAAAATGAAACTGAACAACCAATCGGAATCAGCCAACCAGGCTTTCCCAAATAAGGGGACCGCTTAATCTCTAGTCCCTGAAATACTTTCCTCACTTTGCTTCCATATATTCTCTATAAAAATCTCTCCCCGGGCTCGTGTCCTCGGAGTGCTCCCAACCACCTTTAGTTTGATGCTTGCAGCCCAATTCGAATCAGTGTTGGAGCAAATCAACTGGAAAACTTGAGTGTGCTTCAGTTTCTCTTTTAGAAGTATGCATACCTCAGCTACCAACGTTAGCACAAAAGGCAGGGGTAGCACTTTCCATAACATAATGCCTTTCTTATGTCATTCGCATGAATGAGGCCCCAGAGGCTATTCCATGAGACCTTGACTTTATTTTCTATGAAGCATCACAACCCTTCTGATGGCCAAGGTGTGGGAAAGGTTTGGAGGTCGCTTTTCTCCTCCTTGGACGTTGCCCCCAGAGCTCAGCCACTCATGTGGAGCTGTAGTGCCGGCCTCTCAGGCTGGGAACCTCAGGCCAACACCGTGGTCAGCAGGGAGCCTCCCCGTGGACCTGTTGTTTCACACTTTACTCCTCCCTCAAAGACTGCACCGTATTCATTTTATCCCAAGCGCAACTGGAAGCGTGCGTCATCAGGGACTCTGCCTTGTTCCTTTCTGGGCAGGGGAAGGAACTTTGGAAATGAGTGAGAAGCTCAGGAAGGGGGAGAAAGAAGAGGCCCTTTCCATAGTCTGGCTTTAGGAGTGGTACCTTTTCAATCCGGACTGTGTAAAAAGATGGTAGGGGAAGCAGGCCCAAAGCATCCCTGAAAGGCTTCTAGAGAAGATGGTTAAAGGTGGGCATATTTTTATGAACCCACTCCCCTACCGTCCAAAGTAAAGACCTCCACGTCCTCCCAGAGGCCCTCCAAACCCCCTCCCCACTCACCCATCACCCAAACCCCGCACAGCCTACTCTTTGTAGCAGTAGTCCTGGCTGGGCGTCTGGAGGGAGTTGGCAGTATCTAAAAGATAATGAGACCTCCTGCTGGCAGACTTTTCCTTTCTCTCCCACCTTTGGGATTGCTTATTTTCTCAATGACAGGGTCTTCCTCCTGTTGGCCCTGGAGGGGCAGTGGGGGAAGGACAAGAAAACCCTGCCTGCCTATGCGTAGAGCAGGTAGCACAGTAACTGATTTGCAAGTCAGCGCTCGGTCACCAGCTAGCGATGCCGGTGGTGGTCGTGTATCCTTCCCGCGTGGCGCTGAGAGACGGGGCACCGGTGTTCCTCCTCCTGACGTTTCTGTTTGCCTCGCAGTGCGGAGGCCAGATCAACGGCGGGGACATTGCTGTGTTTGCATCGCGTGCCGGACACGGTGTCTGCTGGCACCCACCCTGCTTTATCTGCACTGTCTGCAACGAGCTCCTGGTGGATTTGATCTACTTTTACCAAGATGGGAAGATATACTGTGGCAGGCACCACGCGGAGTGCCTGAAGCCGCGCTGCGCAGCCTGCGACGAGGTCAGAGTCCGCACCGCTCCCTGGGTTACACCATAGCCAGCACGTTGTCCTGTGGTTCCTTGCATGGAAGAAACCCATAGGCCACTCCCCTCCCCTCTTATATTAACCCTTTCAAAAATGAAGCCCCACCATCCCTCGTTTCTAGAATGTCCAGGACTGTGACCTGCTTTACTGAATGTGACAGTCTCATGGGCCGCTAGGTGGGAAGACAGTTTCTAGGGCTAAGGACATTTCCAGGGGCACTAGGTCAGTTCAGAACTCTTAAAAAAAAAAAAAAAAAAAAAAAAAGGGCTTTGTGCAACTTGAGATTTCAGCCCAAATCCCAGGAAGTAATCATCATCAGTAATAGTGTGTCATTTATCTTAAAATCTTGGGTTTCCTGAGATTCGATGGGACAGTTTGGTTTGAGAAGACAAGAAAATGGGTAGCATGATTTGATTCTCCCACAGTTTACAAAAGGTCTGATGAGACTTCAGGGGGCAGATGGCTACTCCGTCTGGACACCCCTGCCCCACACTCTTAAGAGGTACTTGAATTTGCTTTTCCGAGTAAGAAAGCAGTCCGGACACAAGGTTCATACCTGGTGTTTTCTCCCAGCAGAAGCACACCTAGGTGTGATCTGGGAGCTGAAAGATAGAAAACCTGGTTTAACTTAAAAGTTGGGGGCAGAAAGGAGAATGTTCTAAACCTGACCGATTTTATGGGACAAATTAGGAGGAAGATCTTGGACAGGGGTTTCTTCGTGCATAAAGTAGGTTTTTGGTTCTTTCTGACCCTATAACCAGCAATGTGGGACCCTGAAAATAACACTCCTCTTTTTCATCCAGAGGCCACTATTACCATGGGCATTTCTTCCTCAAAAGCCGCCAATCAGAGACTCACTCTTCTAGGAGGAAGTCAATTGGCCTTATCTAACCTGGATTCTAATGCTACCAGTGATATTCAAAAGAGACCCTCTGGGCAGGTAGTTGGTCCAGTTCTAGTGATTCTGGGCAACCCCTTTACCTTCCTGCCTCAGTTTCCACATCTGGAAATTGGTTCTCATGATACTTCATGTTATCTAATGGCAAATAGAATAGGATGATTAAGGTGTTTTGAAATTTTTGCTTATTGAGATCTTATTCATACAGCATAAGATTTGCCCTTTTAATGTGTACAATTCAGTGGTGTTTAGTGTATTCACAGAGTTGGACAACCATCACTACTGCCTAATTCCAGATCATTTTCATCATCGAAAAAGAAACACCAGGTCCATTAGCAGTCACTCCCCTTTTCCCCTCCCTCTAGCCCCTGGCAACCAGTAATCTAGTCTCTGTCCCCATGAATTTACATATTCCAGACACTTCATATAAGTGGATTAATGCAGCATATGACCTTTTGTGTCTGGCTTTGTTCACTTAGCACGGTGTTTTTGCGGTTAACCCAAGTTCCAGCATGTATCAGTACTTTCCTTTTCATGGCTGAATAATAACCAGTTGTGTGTATATATCACATTTTGTCTAGCCATTTATTAATTGATAGACATTTACATTGTTTTCACTTTTTGACTGTTATGTACAATGCTGCTATGAATATTGATATACAAGTTTTTGTGTGGACATATATTTCCTGTTCTCTTGAGTATATACCTAGGAGTGGAATTGATGGGTCATATGGTAGTTCTGTGTTTAACTTTTTGAGGGAATCTAAACTGTTGTCAAGAGGAGCGACACCATTTTACATTCCCACTATCAATGAATGAAGATTCCAATTTCTCACATTCTCCTCAATTCTTGTCTGTCTTTTTCATTATGGTCACCTTAGTTGGTATGAAGTGACATCATGTGGTGGTTTTGATTGGCTTTTCCTTAATGGCTTATAATGTTGAGCATTTTTTTAATGTATTTATTGGCTATTTGCATATCGTCTTTTTGGGAGAAATGTCTAGTCAAATCTTTTGCCTATTTTTTCACTTGGGTGATTTTTCTTTTTCTTGCGGCTTTGTAAGGGTTGTTTATATATTCTGGATACTAGTTCCTTATCAGATATGTGAATTGCAAGTATTTTCTCCCATTCTGTAGTTATATTTTCACTTTCTTGATGATGTCCTTTGAAGCATGAAAGTTTTTTATTTCAGTGAAATCCAACTTCTGTTTTTTCTTTTGTTGTCTATGCTTTTAGTAGTCATAGCTAAGAAACCATTGCCTAATTGCCTGATCCACGTTCATGAAAATTTACACCTGTGTTTTCTTCTAAACATTTTTTAGTTTTTCTCCTCTTACATTTAGGTCTTTGATCCCTTTTGAGTTAATTTTTATATGTGGTGTGAGGTAGGGGTTCAGATTCATCCTTTTGCATGTGGCTATTCATTGGTCCCAGACAGATTTGTTGAAGAGACTATTCTTTCTTCCATCGAATGTCCTTGTCACCCTTGTCAGTAATCAATTGGCCATAAATGCTTGAGCTTATTTCTGCCTTGATTACTGTAGTCTGCAGTAAGCTCTTAAATCTGTGCTTTGAAAGTATAAAAAACTCTGTCTTAGGAGTCAAAACACAAATGCTTCTGAGGGCTAGACAGTTATCGTAAATGAAGGTGACTCATTTTAAGGTAACAGTGAGTGGTGAAAAAAAATGACAAGCTACAGAACTCATCACTCATCTGAAAGCAGCGACCCCTCTTATTGTTGCCATGCAAGAATGTGTAGCACACATTGCCAAACATTGTATTTTCAAAAGAGAAACCAGGATTCCAGGTGTTTATATGACATTTCTCATTTTAAAAAAATATTATATATAAGCCAGATTAAATCGACATGGCCAAAGTGCCCATGAGCTGTCAGTTTTTAGTCCTGCTTTATATTCTTTAGGGTAGAGTGTTCTTTGTCTTTATGCAATGTGGTTAAATTAATCACCGGCCAGGCCAGAAACTGTTTAATTGTGCTTTAGGTAGATCCACATGTGGGAACTGATATAGATAGAGAATAAACCTACACATATATATTTTCTGTTTAATAATTGGTGGACAGGACCTATTTTCCTACCCTTCCAGTTTGGGGCCCTCATAGCTTTGCTCCTTTAAAGTACATTCTCATGGCTGGCTCTTATCCACTGACTATTTGGCTTCTCCATCTCCAGATCATCTTTGCAGACGAATGCACAGAAGCTGAGGGACGACACTGGCACATGAAACACTTCTGCTGCTTTGAATGCGAGACAGTGCTGGGCGGCCAGCGCTACATCATGAAGGAGGGAAGGCCCTACTGCTGCCACTGCTTCGAGTCCTTGTATGCAGAATATTGTGACACCTGTGCCCAACACATAGGTGAGGCAACTCTTGGTGCTCAGCTTGCTCCTACTCTGAATGGATCTGCTTTGTGTCTGGTATAGTTAGAATCCCTTTGGTTGCAAGTGATAGAAACCCAACTGACACTACCTTAAGTGACAAAGGAAATTTCTTGGTTCACAGTACCAGAAAAGCCAAGAAGGAAATTGGTTTCAGTTAAGGATGGTTCAAGGATTCCAAGTCTGGTTCTTTTTTTCCCCTCTGTGTCTCAGCTCAGCTTGCTTTCTCTTGGCATCATTTGGAAGCAAGCTGCCTTCGCAAGGTGGCCAAGATGACCCCCCAGCTACACTTAGTCTTAGCACTGGTATTCTCTAAAAGGATGGGATCGTGTTTTTTCCAATATCCAAGTCAGGTCCTCCAAATAGGAATGCTGTAGCCCCTCATTTGGTCATCTGTTCCACCCTGGAAAGAAAAGAATAGGGAGTTCCCATTGGTCTGCCTGAATCATAGACCCACCCCCAAGGTATACAGTCCCACTACCAAAGGGAGGAGGAGAGGTCTCAGAGGAAAATATGAGGGGAAAATATAAACAGATGTCTTCCACAGCCTCCTTGGAAAACCTCGGGGGTCAGCAGAGGGAGGAAACAAAGCAGTCCTCGTGGTGGGAAGAGATAGTCAAGGAAACCAAATGGTTTCTGGCATGCATGTCTTTAAAAAGAAATCAGCAAAAGCTGACCCAGCCAAAAACAAAGTGAGAGAACCTCAAATAGCTCAGAAGCTATAAACTCCCCAAAGAAGTGGCAGATATGAGATGGTGAAAATCATTTTCCCTTTTCAAGTAACTGATTTGTTCAGCCCTTCAACGCTATTCCTGATCATGCTGCATCTGTAGCTTCTTATTCAGCTTTCCTGTTCTGGCACCTTGAGAATGAGCTGCCCTTTAAAAAGAAAATAAAAAGTTGGCAGCAGATGAATGTCTTTGAGACCAGCAGCCTGATCTTCCTGTGGCTTGTGCAATTCCAAGAAATCTGCTCGGAGGCTGCCAGCTTCTCACCTGTAGTTGGGAGATACGGAGATAATCAGTTTGAGAGCCTGTTGTGCCCCGCTTGGAGGCATCTGCTGTATGCTTAGTGGTCCTTTGTCGTTGAGTCCATCCCCTGGACTCAGGCCCACTTCTGTGGAGCCCTTCTGCGCTGGAGTCCCTGCCAGGCCCAGGGTGGAGCCTTGCTGTGCCAACCTTGGTCCAGCAGCGTTCCCTTCTGGGGGCTGCGGTGTTGCGAAAATCCCCTTTCCCCAACCCCTAGAAACCTCCCCCTCTCACAGCCTGATGCATTTCTCACGGGGTCAAAGAGGTTAAACAGACATACTTCCCTTTACTCTTAAGAGCTAGGAAATGAGCTTGATTTGGACAGGTGGTGGGGCGGGTGAGGAAGGGTGAGGGGTGGGACTCGATCAGGAGAAATGGTGTGAGGTGCTGACCCAGCACTGCTCACTGTGGCTTCTGGGTCTGCAGGGAGGTGCCTGCTCAGCTGAGAGAGGCGGAGTATGGACAACGTACCTATGGCGACCATACCCCCTGCTTGTTAGTATTTCTCTTTCTTCTGTCCCTTTCCATTGAGGCTTAAAAGCCCCTCCAGAAACTGCCACTTAGAATTTTTGCTCAGTAGCTTGGACGAGAGAAAATATGTCACCGCAGCACGTACACCTCAGAAGTTCCCTGTTTTCTTCTGTTTCTGTCTTCTTTTTGGCTTTGATTGTCATTCCCTTCTCCGTCCCTCTGAAAACCGTAAAAAGGCATCAGTGCTTTATCAGAAAAGGGGACCACTGCGGCCTGCAGTGTTATCACTGCTGTGGTTAAAATGCTGTCCCTGATTTTTCTTTTCCTAAATCCACTTTTCTGTACAACATACTTTTCTTGCAACAGAGAAAGGGTATGCTCTGTATATCACACATACCTCAGTGTCTGGGTGCTTTGCTCTGACCGTATTATCCAAATATTCCCTATTTATACAGCCACTCAGTGCAGACCCTACAGCAGGAAGCCGTTGCCAGGGCAACGGTACTTTTGCCGGCTCACAGCAGAGTAAACAGTCCTATAAACATACCGAGGCTGTAGCAGCAGTAGACACATACACCCTCAGAGAAGTACTTAAAGGGCTTAGGGAGGGAATAAAAAAGGAACGCTTAGATGTGGAACGGCCGAGCCCTTTTCCAGATGTTTAGAGTTCAGGAGCAGTTCAGAGCACCATCTGACATCGTTGATGTTTATCAGGGACCACGTTTCACTGCCTGCTGGGCCGCTTTGGAACATGCCTCCCCCTCCACTCTCCCTACTGTGGCCCGGCCTTCTGTGAGGCCCCCATCCCCAGAACTAGGCCCCCGCTGCCGCATCTGAGTACGTTTGCTCGCAGGAGCACAGGGAGGCAGCTGGTGGAGCAACAGCCCCTAGGAACTGGACTTGCTGCATACCTCTGACAGGCAGTGGATAAGGCTGCAGCTGCTTGGGATGCTGTGCTGAGTTGGGGCTCACAGTGAGGACCCAGGGCAGCTGGGATGTCCGTGGAAGCTCTCTGGAGGAGGGGGAACAGGGGAGAGGGCAGGGAAGACCGAGCCAGCCTCAGAGTTCTTTCTTGGACAGCATCCAGGTAGCAGCCCTCCGAGCAGAGAGGGAGACAGGCACTGAGACCTAATAAAAACGCAAGGAGAGGGCTGGGAGGAGTTAGCAGAGCATCCACTGCATCTTAACTCAGTTAGTTCTCAAGCAGCCCTCTGGAGTGAGTACTATTATTATCCCTGTTTTATTGTGCAGAAGACTCAGGCACAGAGACATGAAGCCACTTGCCTAGGGTCACACAGCCCAACAGTGGCCCAGCCAAGATTGGAACCAAGCTGACGGGCCTCAGCTTGTTTACAACCAGCTGGCATGGCATGGAGCTGCGATTTGAACTTGCGTTTGTGTGAGTCCTGATGCCTCACTCTTAACTACCGGGGAGTTCGGGCTGCCTGTGCTGCCTGCCCCTGCTTCCCCCGGCAGCCTGACGGAGGAGGACATGTCTTTGGAGCCCCAGCTTTGGGCCTGCTGTCTCTAGCCCCTCCCCTGCCAGTTCTCACTCCTCCTGGGAATGCCGTGCTGAAAGGGAGTTGATTCATTGTCCCTCTGATCTTGGAGTGACCTTTGTGGTTGCTCCTGTCCTGCTAAAAATCCTCTCTTGGTCCCTAGGGCCTGACTCCTGAATAAACAGAGACCCCTTAGTTCAGGGAGGAGCTCCTAGGAGAAGAATTTACCTTATGCTTCTCTCTCCCTGGGCTCCAGGGACATAAAGGGAAGTGAGGGGTACACAGGGAGGGCCCGGAGAGGCTGCCGTGCCATTTGCCTTTTGTTCTTGCCCTTCTCCTTTCCCCTGTTTCTTGTTCACAGCCTCTGTAGACAATTATCTAGAGGTTACTCTTGGAAAGTTCAGACTCAGGGCTCTCAGCCACCAAAGGTGAAGGCATTGATCGCTAGACATGAGGATTCTTGCAGAGGTCCCTTCCCATCCCACAGTCACTGCTGGGTCTGCATTTTCAGCAGGCTCTCCCTACGGGAGGTTGGGAGGTAGGTCCCACAGCTCTCGGCTCCCATTCTGCCCGTTTAGCAACTGCTGTCAAAAGAGAGTCTCCTGGGCTTCCCTGGTGGCGCAGTGGTTGAGAGTCCGCCTGCCGATGCAGGGGACACGGGTTCGTGCCCCAGTCCGGGAAGATCCCACATGCCGCGGAGCGGCTGGGCCCGTGAGCCATGGCCGCTGAGCCTGCGCGTCCGGAGCCTGTGCTCCGCAACGGGAGAGGCCACAACAGTGAGAGGCCCGCGTACCGCAAAAAAAAAAAAAAAAAAAAAAAAAGAGAGAGTTTCCCTGTGTCGCTCTCTTAGCAACAGTGCCAGGTGACTCTCCCTTTGGCCCGATGCAGGTCAGGTGCCCACCCTTGAACTAGTAACTGGGCTGGGAGATACGGTGTTTATACTGGCCAGTGCTGGTCCAGGTGTGGCTTTAGCCCTGCCCAAAGCTCATGGCCCAAGGGTGGCAGGGAGATGGTGTCCCCCAGGGAAGTTAAGTCCTGTAACCAGGAGAGGGCAGAGGAGACTCTGAGACACAAGAGGGGCTATGGGAGGTTCCCAGAAGCAGGTGTAACAATATTATGTAAACGAGACACAGCCTGGGCACGGGACAGAAGTTACGCAAAGGATATGCAGGCTTATGGTGAGGTGATGTCTTGGACAGACTACATCCAAGTTTTTCCTTACCATGAGCTGAAGTCCATTTTTTCCTTTCCACTAAACTGCTAAAGTAATTACCCTTTGGAATGCCAGGCACTGGTGATGGAATTCAATTCATTCATCCATTCCACACGCGAAGAGCCCCTGTGACGTACCAGGCCATGTTCCTGGAGATACCCCAGAAACTTCATCGTACAGCTTCACTTTTAGTAATTAACACATGCACATATGTAGTGGCTCAATGTCAAGCAGTATCCATGCTGTGAAGAAAATACAGCAGGTAAGGGTGGAGAGTGGTGGAGAGTAGCTTTTAGGGTGGACAGGAAGACTTCTCCATGAAGCTGCCATTTGAGCAGACCCCTAAGTAGACTGAAAGAGATGATTATCGAAGTCACAGTTAGGAACAAGACTTCCTGGGTATAGATCTCATCTATGATTCCTAGCTCCTTTACATTAAGCAAATTATTTAACCTCCTCTGCCTCTGTTTTCTCCTCTGAAAAATGGACGTCATATTAGAAACCTACCTCATACAGTTGACAGGTTAAGTGAGTTTACATATACGCAAAGCATTTAAAGCAGTGCTTCTCACACCCTAGTATCATTATTGCTGTTTATCTGGAGGAATGTGCCCCAGGCGGAAGGATTCATGGACAGGCCATTTGCATTTAGTTTCTCTGCACTCAGAGCAAATGAGTTAAGAAGGACCTGACTGGGTGGAACAAAGGGGCTGACCTAATAGGACATGACTACTATTTACACAGGGGCCTGATCGTTGATTTATTGACATTTTATTCTGCTGCATCTGGAAGCCTGAGCCAAACCAGGGTGCTGTGTGTTGTATGTCATCACATAATAACTGAGCAGCTCATCAGCCTCTTCCATGTCTCTTCTTTTCCCAGGAATCGACCAAGGTCAAATGACCTACGACGGCCAACACTGGCATGCCACTGAGACCTGTTTCTGCTGTGCTCACTGCAAGAAGTCCCTCCTGGGGCGGCCATTCCTCCCCAAGCAAGGCCAGATCTTCTGCTCACGGGCCTGCAGTGCCGGGGAGGACCCCAATGGCTCTGACTCTTCCGATTCAGCCTTCCAGAACGCCCGGGCCAAGGAGTCCCGGCGCAGCGCCAAAATCGGCAAGAACAAGGCCAAGACAGAGGAGCCCGTGCTGAGCCAGCACAGCCAGCTGCAGGTGAGCTCCAACCGGCTGTCGGCCGACGTGGACCCCCTGTCGCTGCAGATGGACCTGCTCAGCCTGTCCAGCCAGACACCCAGCCTCAACCGGGACCCCATCTGGAGGAGCCGGGACGAGCCGTACCATTACGGGAACAAGATGGAGCAGAACCAGTCGCAGAGCCCCTTGCAGCTTCTCAGCCAGTGCAACATCAGAACTTCCTACAGTCCGGGAGGGCAAGGGGCCGGGGCCCAGCCCGACATGTGGGCCAAGCACTTCAGCAACCCCAAAAGGAGCTCATCGCTGGCCATGAAGGGGCACGGTGGCAGCTTCATCAAGGAATGCCGAGAAGACTATTACCCGGGAAGGCTGAGGTCCCAGGAGAGCTACAGTGATATGTCCAGCCAGAGCTTCAGTGAAAACCGAGGCAGCATCCAAGTCCCCAAATATGAGGAGGAGGAGGAAGAGGAAGGGGGCATGTCCGCTCAGCAGTGTCGGACCCGTCGTCCGATCAGTTCACTGAAATATACCGAGGACATGACGCCCACAGAGCAGACCCCGCGGGGCTCCATGGAATCGCTGGCCCTGTCTAACACAACAGGTGAGTTCTGTTTACCTGGAACACAGCGAGCGGACTCTCGGGGTGACCTGATGCCAGTCCTCAAGATTTTTGCGCATTGTGCCCGCCATGTGCTCTCATCCACCGGGTCGTTGAGGAAGGTGAACCCAGGTGTCGATGGCTTCTGTCTTTGAGTGGATTCCCTTTAAGCAGAGCCTGAGGCAGGGATTAGGGTGCCTGTGATGTGTTGAGGACATGCTCCCAAGGAAGGGGAGTGAGAGAAACAGGCTAGGATTGGGGGAGGAGCCAAGTGAAGAATGGTGTCTGGGCTGGAGTCTAGCTTCAGCCTGAGCCCACAGTGGGCTCTGGAGGATGAGTTGTACCACACAGTTGGTTGCTTCTTGGGACAAAGGGGCTGACGTTTTGCATCACCGTGTCAGTCATTGGCCCTGGGCTGCTGGAGAGTGACCTGGGGATAAGGATGTGGGTGTGGGCACAGGGGCAAGACAGCTCCCATCAGCCAAAGGCAACATTCAGGAGAAGGGGTGGCAGTGAGCTGGAGGGGGGTACTCATGAAACGGGGTGCCGCCTGGGACATCAAAGCATCCATGACAGCTTCCATGGCTGTCCTGAACCCCAGTATCTCATTAGGGAGCTGGATTTTTTTTGGTTTTTTGTTTTTTAAAGAAGATGTTGGGGGTAGGAGTTTATTCATTAATTTATTTATTTTTGCTGTGTTGAGTCTTCGTTTCTGTGCGAGGGCTTTCTCTAGTTGCAGCAAGCGGGGGCCACTCTTCATCGCGGTGCACGGGCCTCTCACTATCGTGCCTCTCTTGTTGTGGAGCACAGGCTCCAGACACGCAGGCTCAGTAGTTGTGGCTCATGGGCCTAGTTGCTCTGCGGCATGTGGGATCCTTCCAGACCAGGGCTCGAACCCGTGTCCCCTGCATTAGCAGGCAGATTCTCAACCACTGTGCCACCAGGGAAGCTCAGGAGCTGGTTTTAATGTGTAGATAAAGATGAAAGAAATGGGGATGGACAAGGAGAAGGCAGGCAGGCTGAGAAGGACAGAAGTGTTGGGAGAGACAGACAAACAGACACTCCATTGACTATTCTGGCCAACCAAATTTTCCAGCTGTTTTCTGTACATGTGAAGACAGACAATGTCAGTGTCCTCTAAGATAGCACTACTCAAAGTGTAATCTGAGGATCGGGGCTGTCCGCAGTGCACCCCGAGATAAGTACTGAAATTGACAGTGTTTAGAAACTCTTAGAGCAGTGTGACATTGCTGTGACATCCAAGTGCACATCAAGTGGGCTCGTCTTATGGGTCCAGGTGCAGACCACTCAGGGTGTTGTAGACCCACGGGCGAGTTGTCTGTGGCAAGTGCTGGCTATGAGTCCTGCTCAGGTGGGTCACATATCAGGCCGCCACAATGGACTGAAAATTTAAAAACTGGTCCTTCACTACAGATAGCTTGGGAAATGCTGCTCTAAGATGCACTAAGTGTCTCTGCCCCTTGTTGGCAGGACACCAAGGAGGGAGATACACTTCTGTCCCTTACAGTAGAAATTCCCAGAGTCTAATGTGTCTGTCTGGGTGGAGATTGTGACAACCTGAGGCACATCAGCCCTGGATGGAAGGATGGCCACCACTCAACTCCAGCTGGTTGTTGCCACTTGCAGGGATGCTTATTTATTCAGCTAAGAGTGATAGAGCTCTTGCCATGTGCCAAACATTGTTCCAAGCAGTTGATAAATATTCACTCACTTAAATAAATCATCACAACCCTTTGAAAGGTACTCTTAAAATTCTCACTTCAGAGTTGAAGAAACTGATGCACACAGAGGTTAAAGGACTTGCCCTAAGTCACCCAGCTTTTTTTTTTTTTTTTTTTTTTTTTTTTTTTGGCAGTACGTGCGCCTCTTACTGCTGTAGCCTCTCCCGTTGCGGAGCACAGGCTCCGGATGCGCAGGCTCAGCGCCCATGGCTCATGGGCCCAGCCGCTCTGCGGCATGTGGGATCCTCCCGGACCGGGGCACAAACCCGTGTCCCCTGCATCGGCAGGCAGACTCTCAACCACTGTGCCACCAGGGAAGCCCAGTCACCCAGCTTTTAAACAGGGATTTGAACTTCTGCATGTGACCCCATAGCAGTGCTCTTAATCACACCAGGGTACCAACCTAATCTGAGCCCCATGCTGTCAAATCTTCCAGTTTTTCCAAAGAAAGTTAAAAATGTGGATTTTTAAAAATGTGAAACCTATTGGAACTCTCTGCTGGACAAGCAAAATGTGTCTCTGAGTTATAGGATATCTATGCGGTGCGTTTTTAATTTTCATCCCCCTCCAATGCTTTCACAGCTGTGTTCTCTTTTGTCCTGGAGGACAGATAGCAGATATCCTTACCCCCATGTTTCAGATGACAAAAATGAGGCTTTGGTGACTAAGCACTTCGCCTACTGTTGTAGAAGTGAGCAGTTAGTACAGAGTGATGACCACCTGGCTTCCAGCCCAGTTTGTGCTATTCTCGGAAGATTTATATGCTATAATTATTTAAGAGGCCAGGAGAGAAATGTGTAGTTCAGACTCTGAAGCAGAGTTTCTCAACGCTACACCACCTGCATGAGAATCACTGGCTGCTTGATGGAAACATGGACTCCAGGGCCTCCTCCCCAGGCCCGGTATATCAGACCCAATAGAGGTGGGGTTCAGGAACCTGCATTTTTTTTTTATTCAAACAAAGTCACAAAAATTATAATCATCCTCATCAGTTCACTCAGTCCCATGTAATTTTTTTTTCATCTTGATCTTTTGTTAGCACTTTGATGAATTCATCAGTTTTCCATTAGAGTTCTGAAAATGCTTAGTCATTCAGTTCAGCAGTATAGTCAGTTACCAGAAACCCATACTTATCAAGAGTCTTTTCCATGAATCAGGAACCTGCATTTTTACCAGCTCCCTGCTGGTGCTGTCTGAGAGCACTTGTTCCTGGGTTTGTCTGTTCTGACTTTATTGTCCTCACACTGTAACTTAGGAGGAGATCTAGGGCTTGGAGAATGTTGGAAAGGCCACACGGGTACATTTGAAGAACACACCGTCTCCGATCCTAAGGAAGAGGCCGGGTTGTTTATCCTTGAGATTTTCTACAGATCCTTGGGCAAAGCAACCAATGCCCCTGTCACTGAGATTTTTGGAAAGCAGCCCTGAACCGTGTCTGATAGAGCTGAGAAAAATTGCTCAGATCAGCACTGTCTGATACGGTAGCCACAAGCCACAAGTGACTATTGAAATTTGAGTTAATTGAAATGAAATAAAATGAAAATTTTAGACCCTCAGCTGCACCAGCCACATTTCAGGTGGTTACTAGCCATGAACTGAATTTTAAATTTCTTTTCATTTTAATCAATTTCACTTTCAATAACCATGTGTAGCTAAGCTAGAGGCTACCCTGTGGACAGCACAGCTGAAGGAAGTGAGCTGTTAGGACGGGCACAATTTCAACCCCATTATTAGTCTCTTTGGAAGTTCTCTCATGAGCTCTGGTTTTTCAAATTCTAACCTAACGGTTTGGAGTACCAATTCTAGAGTTACACTCCCTAGGTTCACATGCAGCCTTCATCATGTAGGAGCTGTGTGGCCTTGAACAAGTTGCTTAAATTCCATAAGATTCAGTGTCCTCATCTATGGAATCTGGTGAATAATAGTGCTTCCTTTGTAGGGTTTTTGTAGAAGGAAATGATAATACACTTAAACTCGTGAATACAGTCTTTGGCACATATGACTCTCTCTGATGGTTACCTGCTACATTTTATTATTATTTCTCTCTCATCCCAAACATACTGGTGCATGGTTTTGGCCTCTAGGGATGTTTTGGATTCCAGTATCTCCCAGCATCCAGCAGGTGTGCAGGTTTGCACTTTTAGGTTTGAAACTGCTCCTGAGGATCCTCTTTTTCCTAACCAGCCTGAGAAGAGCATGAGAAATGGGACTAAAGAAAGCCATTTTGTGCCCCTGTGTTTCCATGGATCTGTCAGACACATCAGTGTGGAAGGGAGATGGTAGCTAATATTCATAGCACTGCTTCATTGTTCATCACTGGAGCACACCCTAAATAACCTTTCACATCCTAGGCTGGACACACGTCACCAAGGACGTGGTGTTGACTGGACTTGGTAATCGGTCCTTTTGCTGCTGACCCTCACTGTGGCACTCAAATTTTGCTAGAAAATTCAGTAGTCTTTTGAGAAGGCAGTGTTCTGAACTGTGTGTCTTCAAACCCTAGAATCCCAGTCTGTGAGTGAAGGTACGTGTCACCAAAGTCTTAGTCAAAACACCTTGATTCTGCAGCGAAAGCTAGATTTCAGAATAATGGATTTTTTTCCCCTCTTTTATGGCCAGTAACTTGTTATTAACTAAGTCTGCAGTGTTTAATCTGGCACGAAGCATGATCTTTTTGTGGGCAGCATTTTTCCTTAGAACAGATCTTAGAAAAACAGGTAGCCCCAGTGGCTGGCCAGCCTCAGATCTGGCCTTTGACACCTCCGGTTTGGTTTAGAAGTGGGAGTGTACTGTCCCTCCCTCCTCCTTGGCAAGCACAGTCCATCCATTCTGCTCACACAGTGCATCAGGCCGGCACTGTCACCATTTGCATCCCCACCATGTGGAGTCTTGCAGAAGCTCTTTAACCCTGCCATTGCCTAAACATGCCTCTAAAGCCACTTGCAACCCGGGTGATCATAGTATTAGAAATAGGAATAACAAAGTCAACAACAACTAACATTGCCAGGTGTTTATCATGTACTAGGTACAGTTCTAAGCACTTTGCAGGAACTAACTCACAACATCCCTGCGAGGTAGATACAGTTATTTCCATTTTACAGGTGACTTAAGTGAGACACAGAGAGGCTAAGTAGCCCAAGGCCACACAGCTTGGAACTGGAGGAGCAGGATTCAAATGTGGGCATCCTAGCCCCAGAGCCTGTGCCCTTGACCACTGTGTCATGGCAGAAGTGGATGATGATGATGTGGATGATCAGTGGTGATGATCGTAATAGACCACTGACTATGATGTGACATGGTAAAGACTTCATATATAACAGCTCTTCCAATCTTCATGACAGTTCTGTGAGATAAGTCTGATGATTATACCCATTTTACAGTTGAGTACACTAAAGTTCATAGATGTCATGACCTCCCTACAGTCACCACTGATGGCCAGGACCTGAACCCGGGTGTGATAGTCTGCAAAGTCCTTGCTCTTAACCTCTTTGATCTGCATCCTCACAGGAAGGGTCGTCTTCATAGTCAGGAGATTGGCACAACGACTCTTTGCTGAAGGGACAAGGATTCCTTTCCCTGTTGCAGCCAGTTTATTGATATGTCTGTGAGGCTCGGGCAGGGCTAGAGGGAAGCTCTCAAATGAGAGCTGAACAGCAGAGGCAAAGGTGGCTGTCCGAGGTGATGTGCCTGGGTTAGACGCAGGAAAGACAAAGGAGACTAGTGCAGACCATCTGGAGGCTGGCCTCTGGGCAGGAGGCACTGATGGGGAGAAGACCACAGCTGTAGTGCAGGTTGGGGTCTGGGTTCAAGTCTCACTGGGGCAGGTGAAGAGCTGGAATTGAGACTGGTTGCCTCAGGCAGAGGCCACACCAGAGGACAGCTGGAGACTGTCAGCTGGTCCCCAAAAAAGGGCCCTGTGGACAGCGATGAGGCTGCGAATAGGGCTATTTCTTGAGGATCAACCAGATTCTGTAAGGAGTGGTTGGGTCAGAGAGAACTGGGACCTATAGGAAGGAACTGCAGATGTGGATGGGAGTGAGGGAAAGGGAAAGGTGGTTTCTGTTCATTCATTCATTCATTCAGCCAGCAAATGTGACTTGAGTGCCTGCCTCTGTGAGTTACAGCACAGTGAAGGAGAGCATGGGCTGTAGACCAGTTGGCCAGTTGGAAATTGGACTTTGTGTTTTAATACCTGTGTTACGCTAGGCAAAACTGGCTTATCTATTCTGTGCCTCACTGTCTTCATCTTTTCTTTTTGGACCGCGCTGCACAGCTTGCAGGATCGCAGTTCCCCAACCAGTGATTGAACCCCAGGCCACAGCAGTGAAAGTGCCAAAACCTAAGCACTAAGACCACCAGGGAACTCCCTCACTGTCCTCATCTTTCAAATGGAATGCCAACAGTGCCTTGAAGAGTTGTTGTGGGAATTAAATGAGTTAATTCCTACAGAGAATTTAGGACAATGCCTGACACCCTCTAAGTTACTATTAGAGATTATTCTTAGGAGGTGCCATGGCCTGTTCAAGGTACTGGGGATGCGATGCTGAGCTAAAGTGGACATGGGCCTTCCCCTCCTGCACGTTACAGTCTAATGGAGTTTAATACATAGTAACCATCTAATTGTACCATATAAATTTGCATCAGTGGTAAATGTGGGGCTAGGAGGGTATACAACGAGGGCTATAGCTAAGTTAGGGAGGGCAGAGAGGGCATCCAGAAAAAGTGATGCTTAAGGGGTAAAGGGGAAGGAGCATTCCGGGTAACATGTCAGCATGTGCAGCGGTCCTGTGGTAGGAGTGTATGGCAAGTATAAAGATCTGGAAGAAGGCCCTGTTGCTGGGTGAAGCACAGAGAGCAGTAAGGCTGGGAAAGAAGGCACAGGGGGATGGTGCAGAACCATTTCAGATATTTTAAGCATTTGGGCCTTTCCACTAAGGACAGTGGAAAGCCCTTGAAGTTTCAGGCCAACAGGGAGGGGAAGTGACATGATCAGATCTGCGTTTTGAAAAGATGGCTCCGGCTGCTGTGTGGGGAACTGATTGGAAGAGGGCAAGTGCTGATACAGTGAGACCCATTAGGAGGCCATCCAGGACCGTGCAGCCAGGAGAGGAGGTGAAGGTGGCAGCCCCCAAGGTGTAGACAGAGCAAAGACTGAAATAAGAGGATGCAAGTGATGGTGACCTAGGAGAGGAAATTGGCAGAGCTTTCAGTGCCCTGGGGGAATGGTCTCAGGAGACAGAAGAGGATCGATTTGAAAACATAAAAATGGATCAAAGTTTGCCTACTCTGTGATTTTTGACCCAGGCCAGCATTAGCAGAAAGTACACGTGTCACTGGCCTGGATATGCAGACACACAGTAGGAGCAGAGAGGCTTCCTGCTGTCGTTGATCAGTGTTGCACTGTTGTGGCATGTCTACGCCCTTATTATTTTTTTTTAATTGAAGTATAGTTGATTTACAGTATTACATTAGTTCAGGTGTACAACATAGTGATTCAGTATTTTTATAAATGATGCTCCATTTAAAGTTATTATACAAAATAATGGCTGTATTTCCCTGTGCTGTACTACACACCCTTTTCACTTACCGGTTTTTTGTTTTGTTTTGTTTTGTTTTGCGGTACGCAGGCCTCTCACTGTTGTGGCCTCTCCCGTTGCGGAGCACAGGCTCCGGACGCGCAGGCCCAGCGGCCATGGCCTCCGCGGCATGTGGGATCCTCCCGGACAGGGGCACGAACCCGTGTCCCCTGCATCGGCAGGCGGACTCTCAACCACTGCGCCACCAGGGAAGCCCTCGCTTACCAGTTTTATACGTAGTATGTGTCCACGACTTTAACATGCATCACCTACATACCTTGACAAGGGAAGCTTGGTTGCATAATACCGGGGCGTATTGATTGCTAGGGGGTAATGGGATAATTTTTCAGCATTTCTGGCAAACAGGAAAAGGCGGAGAAAACCTCAGTTTGAGGATCTGAAGTAACAACTGGAACAGCCCACTTTGCCAAGAACGTCTGCAATGTTTTTAAATCCTTGTAATGCGAAACATTTTTATATTTAATTTGAGGCGGGAACGTTTCTCCCGTCCTTCTGCATAACTTAGATATCCATCCTCTAACCCCATTTCTCTATTAAAATTGTTGGGTAAAACCTCCTAACCAGCTGGCACCCATTACTTGACGGCTTCCCCTCAGACGTGCTCATAAATCACATGGCCCAGATCTTCCTGATCATTTCCTCCACTGGGGAAGATGTGCAGCCCAGTCTGGAATTACAAATTTGAAAACCTAGAACTCACCTTGAATTTTGTCAGTTGGCCCCAGAGCCAGCCCAGGATCTACTTGGGAAATGCATAAGGATTGTCTTTGTTCACTGGAATTAGAGAACTCTTCTGTTTGCAAGCATCAGAATCCCAACTCGAAAGGGTGTAAAGAACCAGGTTTTGTTTTTAATTAAGTAACTACAAAGTTCCCAGATTTTTGTTCCAGATCCATGTGCACAAATGATGTCATCAGGACTCAGCCTCTTTCCTCTCTCAGTTCTTGTTTCCTCCACACTGGCTTTATTCTCAGGCAGCTCTTCCCAGAGGCAGCAAGGAGAGCTCTCAGCAGCTCTAGGCTAATGTCCCTTAGCATCAGGTCAAGGGGAATGGGAACTGATCTGTTTTAATAGTGTCACTGAAAGTCCCAGAATTGAGTCGCATTTGCCTAACTTGGGCCACCCTCGGAGGGGTGGAATCAATGCTCTTTGGCCAAGCCCGAGTCACATGTCTATCCCAGGAACTAGGCAATGGGGTCAAGGTCACCAGAACTGTAGGGATTGAGAATGGAGATGGAGAGCTTCTCCAAGGGAGATCAAAGTAGCCTTTTCAAAGGAAGAGGGATTGTGCTGCAAGAAGGTAAAAGCCACAGGTGTCTACTTTTGGACCACAAGTATCCCACCCATCTGGGGCTGACCACACCCCACCCCCACCCCTTGATCTGGTTCCTTCCTCCAAAAGCCCTACCATTTAAACTTGACATCAAATGTCCATTATGTATGTCAGCCATGTTTTTCTGGAGACACAGCTCTGCTCTTTGGGGCATGTCCCTGTGGTGATTTTAATGGGGAGGTTTCAGATGGTTTGAGGGACAGGTTGGATGGTACCGTGTTGAGGATGTGATTCAGGAATGCTTTCTGACTGGTCTCATAGGGTGACTGCCTCTGTGCTTCTCGAGGAAGCCATGCCCTCTTGTTGGCATTTCTTAGCTCTGAACCAGGCTCACAGACCAGGGACCAGATGAAAACCAGCAGAGTGAATGTCATAGGAGAGTCTTTTTGTTCCCTGTTTCTTTCTGAGTCAGTGTTTTGGTGTGTGGGGAAACAGAGGACATTGTCAGAGCCAGGGGTGACAAATGCGGAGCAGTGGACAGACGGGACAGAGCCCGGCCCACGGTGGCTGGTGCACCCCTGCTCCCTGTCGTGGTCTCGCTGACATTTTCTGGGTCCAGAGAAACTTTTCCAGCATCCTGGTTGTTGTTTTTTTTATAAATTTGTTTATTTATTTATGGCTGTGTTGGGTCTTCATTGCTGCCCGCGGGCTTTCTCTAGTTGCAGCGAGCGGGAGCTATTCTTCATTGTGGTGTGCGGGCTTCTCATTGTGGTGGCTTCTCTTGTTGTGAAGCACGGGCTCTGGGCACGTGGGCTTCAGTAGTTGTGGCACACGGGCTCAGTAGTTGTGGCACACGGGCTTAGTTGCTCCGCAGCATGTGGGATCTTCCCGGACCAGGGCTCGAACCCGTGTCCCCTGCATTGGCAGGCAGATTCTTAACCACTGCGCCACCAGGAAAGTCCCCAGTGTACTGGTTTTTAATAACCACTCAGGAAGCTTATTTATAACCTCCTTGGGCATGAGCAGTCAGCTATGCTGAGAGTAAGGAACCGTGGTTGCTGACAGGAGAAAAAAGATGGCTGATTTTATTCATTTTATTATTGAAAATGCAATGCTGGAAAAATGGGTCTAGGGTGGAGGCCAGGGGGTGATGGGCTTTTCAGACTGGTAAAAGATTTTACAGAGTGGATTTTTAAAGAATGAGCATACATTACTCTTGGAACCTTTGAATTTGGGAATCTCACATGGGCAATGAGCTAGCTCTTGTCCACTTGAAAAATGGCTTTGAAATACAGATCTTTAGGGTTTATTTTTTAAACTATTGACAGTTAGGAAAATGTAAAAGAGAAAAATTGAGAAAAGTGATAGAAATAGGGAAAAAAATATCCCTACGCCTATCACTGGACTAGTGCTAATATTTTGGTGAATTTTCCAATTTTTCCCCGTATACTGGTATATCATTTTTTTCTGAGTTGTAGGCATACTGAATATTTTGTGTCCTGAATTTCTTCATTTGCATTCTATTATCAGCTTATGTTCAGAGCTTTTGTAACCATCATTTTTGATGACTGCATTAATATTCAGCTGAATGACTGTTACTACGACTCTGGAATTGGACACTTAGGCAGTTTCCAAACTGATTTTTATTCAAATCTTGATTTCCTTTGATTTCCATCAACAAAACGTACTTTTTTGACCTTCCCTTTTCTTATCAACATAAACCTAAATATTTTGGCTCAGTGGCTCACCAGATCCTTGACCTTCTCAGCTTGGCCACTTGGGAAAGCATTTTAGCATCTCCTCCACAGAGTGTTCTGGTGGCAGCATGAGGTCTATCAGCAATACTGTGCCGCCCATCACCTGTCTTAACCCTCTTCAACCCATACATGAAGTGTGTCCCAGAACACTGGAAAATTAATACGATTGAAACCCCACTTCCTAGTAATGAGCCATAGGGAGCCAGCTTTTAGGAGAATACTTCTCCATGTAAACAGTCATCCATCCAATCTATCATTAGAGTCATCCAGGGACCACCTACATTACATTCCTTTGGGATGCTTGCCAATAATGCAAATTCTTGGGCCCCACCCCAGACTCACAAACAAAATCTCTCGGGGCTCAACCCTGGACTCAGGGTTTTCTAACACGTGCTCCCGGAGGACTCTCAGGCCCACTAAGTTTGAGGAAGGGCCACTGAGCTAGAGATACCCAGACTCCTCCCCTCATCACCTGAGTGATCAGCCATCCTTACCATTTCGTCTATGGCTGGAACGTTCATCTATCCTACAGTGCCCTTTTTGCATCTCCTCTTAGCCCTGAGTCCAGCCTCCTGTGTAGACAAAAGAAAAAGTAGGTCATGCTTGTTCTGAAAAGCTCTGAAGATGGCCCTGATAACAAATCACTCTTGGTCCAGTAAGTAGCATTCTAATGAGTCAAGAGCACATGATCTGAAACATATGGGTGGGGTAGTCCTTGATTACATAGTATGGATTAAATAGGAAAGAAGGTAATACTTGCCAAGTGGTTTTGGTATTTTCACAGGATACAGCAGAAAAAGTGGGCAATAAAATACTCTTCAAATAGGGCCAGTTTCAGTTCTAAATCAATGTGAAACTCAAAAGGCCATGAAACCAAAGTTTCATAAGAATAACTTTCAGCAGCCCTCCAGTTTTTTACCAGCATCATCTTGAGAGCACCCATGTAGCTGTCTGTGTGCGTGTATGTGTTTTTTTGAGCTCTCTTCTGCCAGGCGGCTCCTCCAGCCTGCCCTTCCCAAATCAAAACCAGACCGTGACATGTTTCTGCGAGGCAGCTGTCACAAATCAGGCTGAGCAAGCAGGCGGGGCACCGTCTAGAAGATAAAGTCTCTGTGTCCCAACACAAAATTACTAAGAAAAAACCTAGTGTTTTCTTTGGTACAAAAACTTTTAACAGCTTAAAAACGTCATGCTGAATTACCCATCCACTTAGCTAAAGATTTACGGCATATTTCTTCCTTTTTTTTTTTTTTTTTTCTCTGTTCTGGAAAATCATGTTTCTCAACTCTCAGCTGCCCAGGGTTTTGGCATTCCAGTTTGCAGACCATCCAGCCCCCATCTTCTCCTTTCTCTGTTTTTTTCCCCATGTACAAGGAGTGGAGGCAAAGACGAGCTCATTTTGCTCCTTGCAGAGTAGAAACTGTCCTTCTGTGCATTTCCATTCTCTGGACCTTTCCTTGGAGCAGATCCTTGACTCTCAGCTGTGCCAGGTCTGAGGGATGCTTGTTTCTTGGGATCAGCCGTGCTGCCCAGTCACATCTGCGTCCCTGAGAGTGTTCAGTCCAAGGACACCTGTGGGGACGTACTTTCGATTCTGACATTGTGAGAGCATCCATAGCAAGGATTCTGTAACTGCCCAACAGCAAGCAGTCTGGACCTCGCCAGGGTTTCTCATCCAGGCTGGAGCAGACTTCCAGTGGCTGCCTTTCAAAGCGGAGTTGCTGATTTAAAAGGGCAGAAAAGTCCGTTTCAGGCTTTCCATGTGTCTCTTCCTTGGGAGCAGATTGAGCTCAGAGCTGAAAGAGAAGTGATAGGAGGAGAGAACAGCCTAGAACAACTCATCCTTTTTATTTCTTTTGATACTGGGTCCTGGGTAAAAAGATCAGGGGGAAATTTCCTTTGCCTGAGATGCACATTGATGTACAGACACTGCCCCGGGGTCAGCGTGATGGTCTAGATGAGTGACTCTCAGTAGGGGCAGGTGGAGGTGGGGAGGGTGGGGATTTTGCCACCCAGGGGACATATGGCATTGTTTGGAGACATTTTTGGGGTGCAGGGTGCTCCTGGCTTCTAATGGGTAGAGGTCCGGGAAGGTACTGCTAAACATCCTCCAGTGCCTAGAACAGCACCTTCCCTCCCGGCAGAGAATTAATCCTGCCTCATGAGCCAGTAGTGCCAGAGTTGAGAAAGCCTGGTCTAGACACAGGGAATTCGATTAGAAAGCATCAGCCCCCATGAAAGCCACTGAGAACCACATCTGAGGAGGTCACGATGTCACATGAAGAGGTGGGTCTGCCTGGCCTGGCATTTCAGAAGCCCTCTCTGTAGCTGAAAGAACCCTTTCTGCTTCTTGGTCTGACCCCAGCCACAGCGCCCAGTGAGTCTTAACGGTTTAAGGATCAAACCAACCTGGTTGAAATCCCATCACCACTGTAGCTGCGTGACCTCGGACAAGTGGCTTAAATCTCTCAGCCCCTCAAATTTCTGCCACACGGGGCTGTCATGGAACAGGAGGTGATATGCAGAAAGCACTTAACTACATGCCCGGCACTTGGCAAACTCAATATTTGAGAGTTATTATTACTCTTATTATTAGGTGCCCCAGCGCGCTGACCTCCTGTCTCTTTCCTTTTAATTCTGTCTCAGCCCGTTGCTCATTTGCCAGGGAGAAGGGGGATTGAATGGAACTCAGACATCATTATCATAGACAGAGATGGAAGGAGAGGGCCAGGATCAATAGAGGAGCCTGAGATCTGGCGGTTCTGTAGATGTCACAGACCCAGCCCATGCTGACGCCCACAGCTGGGGAGCTTTTTTTTTTTTTTTTTTGCAATACGCGGGCCTCTCACTGTTGCGGCCTCTCCCGTTGCGGAGCACAGGCTCCGGACGCGCAGGCCCAGCGGCCATGGCTCACGGGCCCAGCCGCTCCGCAGCATGCGGGATCCTCCCGGACCGGGGCACGAACCCGTGTCTCCTGCATCGGCAGGCGGACTCTCAACCACTGCGCCACCAGGGAAGCCCCACAGCTGGGGAGCTTTATGGCTTGGATTTTCAGGAATGTTTGCAACTGGAAAGATGAGCCCCTTTCTCCCTGAGTCTCAATTTCCCACCTTGTCTGAGCTGAAAGAGGCTAGTAGAATCTGTGGCCTAATTATGCCCGCATAACACCTATTAGCGCTAACATAACACCTATTAGCACTGAGGGAGCCCGCCTCCCCATGTAAGGAAGCCAGGATGTCACCTCCCAGACCACAGCCTGTCCTCTGCTGATCCCCCTCCCTCCAGTGTCAATTAACTTCTCAGACAATTCCCATTTGCCACAGCTTAGAGGAGTTAATTTGTTCTTGGAATCTGTGGATGAGAAACAGGCCCAGTTCTGGGCCATGAGCTAGGAAGACAGTGGGGGGGTGTCCAACAATGGAAATTTTCCACTGAGATCATTATCAGTGTCAGAGACATGCCCGGCTGTTATCTGCAGATCTGTTTCAAGTTCAGGCCCCTCGGCAGGGAGAGGAATTCCAGCCTGGCCTGAGGTGCTCATAAAGGTCTCCCTAGAGAGATCTCCCAGATCTCACCTTTTTTTTTTTTTTTTTTTTTTTGAATTGAAGTACAGTTGATTTACAATGTTGTGTTCATTTCTGCTGTACAGCAGAGTGATTCAGTTATACATAGATATATTCTTTTTCATATTCTTTTCCGTTGTGGTTTATCACAGGATATTAAATACAGTTCCCAGATCTCACCGTTCTTGAGTCTACCGTGGGTAACTGGGCTTTCTGTCACCTGAGCATTGTCCTTTGTGGCTCTTCCTGCGCAGGATTAGGGCAGTCCAGGAAGCACATAGCTTCCTCTGTCTTCTTCTGCCCTCTGAAGCTGTTTATTTTGGGGACTTTGTTGTCAGGGCATGTGGGTGGCACACCTTTATCTGGCAATATTGGATGGAACACAGCAAACTGGAGGACATTTTTATTCTAGCTCTTCTCTGAGCCCCTGGACTGCTGCAAAAGGAGAATTGTAAGCATTCTTAGTGGGTTTTCAGAAGTGCCATCCCCCCTTCCCCCGTCATCCAGCAGCTGAACCCAAAGCCCTCCGGGGAGCATTGAGATGTAAATATCATTCACTTGCAACCCAGCCCCTAATATTATGAACTTCAGTGGCAAAAACTGCAGAAGATGCCCCATCACCCTTTATGGTATCCCCCCAGAATACACCTCTAAGGTGCTGGGTTTCTAGAGCTGCCATTTTTTAAAATTTATTTATTTATTTGTTTGTTTATTTCTTTATTTATGTTGCCATTTTAAAGGGAGCCATGCTCATGTGTCTCCCTCACCCACTCACAATCCCACCAATCCTGTTTTATCTATCTTCTATACCAGAGTTTGATACAAGATTTTTTTTTTTTTTTGAAACAAAAAGAATGGGGAAAAGAAAGGCATTTAAAACATCTTGGTGCTGAGTTGTTTTATATTCATTTATTCAACAAATATTTATTGGGTGTCTACCATGTGCCAGGCACTCTGCTCATTGCCACGTATACATTGGTGAATAAATCAGACCCAATCCCTGTGTGCGTCAGAGCCCCAGCAGGAAACAGATGGCACAGGAAAGGGTAATTAAAGGAAGCCTAAGGAAGGAGGCCACTGGGTAGTAACTGAGGCCTTAGGCAGAGAAGCTCAGCCAGCCTGCAGCCTGGGGGAGGGAGCCGGGCAATAAACATCCTGACCTCTCTCACTTTCTGCCCTCTGATTTCCTCCTGGGAGTCAACCCCAACCAGAAGCCCAAGGGTAAGAGAGCCAGCCATTGGTGCAGCTTTCTGGGAGAACAGGGTGGAGATGGTTATAACTGTAGCAGGGGACATACAAGCACACTAAGGGCAGATTATGATATGTGATATGAAAAACATGAGCAGGGTAAAGACATGAGAGAATTGAGGATTAACAACATTAAAAGGACGGTCAAGGAAGCTGTCTGAAGTGATGTTTAAGCTAAGAATTAGATAAGGACTTGACCTTGCAAAGGAAGGGAGGGGGAGAGGAAGAAGATTAAAGGCTTAAGGAATAGCGTATGCAAAGGCCCTGAGGCAAGAGAGAACTTTACAGTTCTAATAGTAGCTGAAAACAGGCCAGTGTGCCGAGTGTAGTTGTCAAGGGGGAGAGCTATACTTAGAGCCGTGAAGCACTCACATTTTATTGCTGACTCAAATTCAGCCTCCTGGCATCCCTCTGAGGACACTGTCCTAGTCCCTTTTTAGTGGGGTGTCTTAAAGGAGAAAAAGGTGACTTGCAGAATAGGTTGGGAAAGCAAAGACAAGAGTACACAGAAATACTAGGTCAGAAATATCATGTGTGTCAGGGAGTGTGGGGGGAGAACTTATTTGAAAACAAAAATGTTTTTTGGAAAAAAAAAATCTGAACTCTTTCTGTTGATCTTTGTGTTGCTATAGCTTTTTTTTTTTTCCTTTCAGTGCTGATTTCTGGCTAGTTGTCTCCTGGATTTCATATACATGGTACACTTGAATTTTACCCCAGGTATCCTGGCTTATTTAGCCAAGCCACTAATATATAAATCTGATTAAAGCAAAGCCTTTCCTTAAGTAAACAGTAAGTCCTGAAAACATATGTCTAAACATATGATTCACAAATCTCCTTCCTTTATTATTGAACAATTTAGCCAGTTTGGGACATAGCAAACAGCCTCCAGGTCTCTTGGGACAGATCCATTGGTCCTCAAGAAGAAAGGTGGATGTGTTCTGGGTGGCTCTTGCCATAGTTACAGAAGGCTTTCACCCAGCCTCAAGGATCTGAATCCTTCCACCTTTCCTCAAAATTCCTTCCTAAAGTGAAGGTCCAGGAGTTCAACAAGATTTTACATTGTTGGGGGGAAATCATCATGTGACATTGTCCTTGTAGAATCTCAGCACTGTGGTAAGACAAGAGATGAGACCAAGTGGGTTCACAGTTTAGGACAAATTCAGTGACTGGTGACCAAGGCTCATCCTCACAGATCTCAAGAGCCATCACATGTGTGAGGCCCTTGGCGGCCATTAGCATGGTTCTTGTTAACTAGGAAAAGGGAGCCAATATCTCATGGGAATTCCTACCTCAAACTCAAAAGGTATAAAGTGAGTAATTAACACTTATTCTAAAGAGAATGGCCACCGTGTCGTCTCCATCTCTTTTAAGAGAGAGTTTAGTTGGGCACCTATTGGAAAGATGTAAGGTAGTGTCAACGAAAAAGTAATCTGTGATTTAAGAAAGAAATGGAAAATTTTATTTGAGCCAAGTTGAGGATTATAACCTGGGCACAGCCTCTCAGAAAGCTCCAAGAACTGTTCCGCCCATCAGAGGTCAAAACACAGTTATAAGTTTTTGAGACAGAGGGCGGTACATTTAATGACATATTATTGACGGTTTGCACAATCCAGATCTGTAAGTACAAAGCGGTGGGCCATCATGACTCCTTACAATATTAAGAAGGAATGTTACCTTTTAAGGAGCTGTCTTGGTGGTAGGAGAACAATGCTGTATACAGTTGGGGAGGTATTTTGGCCAGTGAGGGGAGGTGTGGTCGATGCCTAATGCAGATACACAATGCACCGTGGAGGGGAGAGGAGGCCAAATGGCAGAGAAAAAGTTTTTATGTTCAACTTTTTCTTGTCTGGCCGTAAAATATTAATTTTATTTCACAGTAGACAAGAAACTCCTCGGACACTGGTTCTCAATCTTCACCACACAGGAAATCATCTGGGGAATATAAAAGAATACAGATGCCTGCCCCCCCACCAAGATGTCATATAACTGGTCTGGGGTTTGCCCTGGGCGAGAGGATGTTTTAAGACTCCCTGTAATTCTACCAGGCAAACAAGCTTGAGAAGCAGTGTATTAAGGCAAATCCATATTTTTCAGCAGGTGCATGTATTTCCAGCTTCTGGGATGATTTATGGGTGGTTCTGCTTCTAGTGCCCCCGTCTGGTCTGTTTTCTCTCTGTCTGTGAAGTAGCGCACATCCTAAGGGAGAGAGCGCTCATTTCTGAGCGTACAGAATGCTCTCTGGTAGCATCTTTGCTCTGCCAAATCCAACCCAAAAGCATCTAGAAGTTGCCATTAGGTGATGGTCTCAAGGGTCAGATAGGCCCCTACTGAGTTCTCAGCTTGGACTGTGAGCAGTTCTGTAACCTTGGACAAATTACCTAAACTCTTGGAGTCTGAATTTCCTCACGTATAACAAACCTTTCAGAGGATTAAATGAGAAAGCCCTTAATACAATTCCTAGATCACAGTAAACACTCAAAAACCTTTGTGGTTTTCATCAGCAGAGATGTGAAAGGTTCCCAGGCCATGTGCATTTTGATTCTGTAATAGCTAAGGACTGACCTGGGAAAGCCAAGTGAACCCCGATAAACAACAACAACAATTCTAGCTATGATCCCGGTCTTGGAGATGAGGAAACTAAAGATCAGAGAGTTCAAGGTCACACTGCTAGTGGCTAGATGAGTGGGGGATTAGAGCAGGTTTCCCAGGCTATACTTTTCACCACCATTTCACATATTTCTCTCCATAAAATAAAAGCTCTAGAAAGAAGAGGGGACTCATGGGGACTGACATCAGCCCTTAATCTTGGCTGAGAAAAGGGAGTTGACCCAAAGCTCAGGTTTTTCTCTGGTGGGAAGGGTTCTCCCGAGAGACATCAGCCAGTGGGCAGGGTCCCCTGATTGCCACAGGCACCTCGAAAAATCATCTTCTTGCCCTTTCTTCGTTTGCTTCCCTTCCTCACAGCTGTCCAGCCCATAGGCTACCTCACAGCAGCCAGGGCACCAGCCCAGGCTCAGCCCAAACAACCTCGGCAGCTGCTGTTGCAAGATCAGGGTGACCAGCTGAGCCCGGTGGGTCCCCCCTCTTCTTCTTGCTCACTGCTTCTTTTTGCTGTGGTAGAACCACAGTCCTCTGCAACTTGCTTTCAGTAGCAGTGGTTCAGACCAGTGTATCTCATGTTTTGTTTTAAATGAGGCATGCCCTCTTTTTAACAAAATAAACGTGAGACTTTTACACCCCACCTCACCCCGGTTTCTGATTCTTTGCACTCCTTCTCTCTTGTTCAGAGACCGTCCTCTGTACATCCCCAAGGCAACCAAGATCTACTGTCATAAATAGAGCTAACATCTGGGAAGCCTTTTAAGTGGGACACTATGTTAACTACTCATTTAGACATTCCTTGGTTAATCTTTGTGATAACGCCATGAAGCATACGTGTCGTGTCATCTCTATGTCACAGATAAGGAATCCAAGACTCGCACGTGTGGAGTCACGTGTTCAGGACCATAAGGCAGCAAGTGGCTTGAACCAGGGTCCCAACACTTGCGTCCTGTACTTTTAACCATAATCCCATGGTTCTCGACGGGGACATTTGTCAGTGTCTGGACCCATTTTGAGTTGTCAGAGGAGAGGGTGGGATGCTACTGGCATGTCGTGGGTAGAGACCAGGGATGCTACTCAACGTCCCACAGTGTACAGCCTCACCCCCGCAAGAGAGAATCACCTGACCCCCAATGTCAGAAGTGCCAAGGCTGAGAATCTCTGCCATAGCCCTAAACTGCTAAGCTACCTCTCCTTAGTTTGTCCTATGAAAATAATGGTTAATATGGTGTTAGAGTATTGAATATGCTTTTTAAAGTGCCCATGCCTCTCCCTCACCCTCTAACTCTCCCCTGGTTGGGGAAAGCACAGCCACTCCACTCCCCACTTTGATAATCCCCAGGTTTGACTTTGTCAAAATCACTTCACCTTGTTAGCAGCAGAGGTTTGCATCTGTCTTCCTGAGTTTCTTTTCGCCTGTGGAGGAGTTCATCTATGTGCTGGACCAGCTTCAGGAACTCAGTGGCTCCAGACGTGGAGAAAGCAGGTGGGTGGTCTGAGACCACGCCAGCCCTTCCTGTTCCCCTTTCTCCTGTGTCTCCTCATCCTCTTCCACCACCAACACCTCTCTTCTTTATTGAGGTTCTACTTCAGTTGGTGTCTGCGGCCCTCATTCTGAGTCTGATTGGGAGACCCCAAAGCACGAAACGGGACCAAGAGAGAGAAAGCAGGTCAGGATTCCAGGTTTGCAGTGTCTGGTTACCTTCAGCATCCTGGCCTTGATGTGACTCGGACAGCACCACAGGGCACGTGGGCACCGCTGCCAGGGCCTCAGGAAGGGAGGGCATTGCCTGTGCTGAGCTGGGCAGGTAGGATCTGGCTTTTGGGATTGGGAAGCAGAAGACATCCGTGGTTGAGAGCTTAAACCTTCAGTCAGGCTAACCCGGGTTTGAGTGCTCCCTGTGTGCTCTGGGTGACTGAGCCCGGCCCCCGCCAACTTCTCTGAGCCTCAGATTCCTCTTCTGAAGAATGAAAATAACCATACGCGCTCTTAGGGTGTTGATGAGAATTGAATGAGGTTGGATATGTACAGTTGCGGAGCACCATGCCTCGCTCATGGTAGATATCCAGAAGGGCACCTCATGTGAAATGCTCAATGGAGAAAAACTGACGGAGGACAGGCCACAGAGGTGGGGCAGGGAGGTCAGGTGGACAGTGGTGGTGGGAATAGTAGTCGTGGTAGTAATGGCATTAATTATTGAGTAGTTTCTGTGAAATGAGGGCTATGCCTAGAGCATCATATGCGTTAACTCACTGTGTAAGGGCAGGGTCTGTTCTTATTCCCTGGTGCGTCCTCCACAAAAATGCTCCGCTTCCCTCTCCCCTGCCTTGTTTTTCTCTGTAGCACTTAGCACTATTTGACATAGTATATATTTTATTGCTTAGTTTGTTCATTGTCATCCTCCACTAGTTAAATGGAAGCTGCATGAAGGCGGAGACTTCATATGGTTTGGTTTTGCTGCTGTTGCCCCGGCAGCTGAAGCACCGTCTGACACAGCAGTCATTTGGTAAATCTCTGACCCACGGTAGGCATTTGTGAAATACGATGCTGCATGAAGGAGCCTCCATTTTACAGATGAGAAAACAGAGGCTTAGAGAGATTACGAGATTTCCCCAAGATCCCATGGCTCATGAGAGGCAGCCAGAGTCCACAGCCTTTGTGAGCAGACTGCCTCATCCAGCATTGTTTGGCCAGTAGTGGTGACCACAGGTAAGTGTCCTTGGGGCTCATACCTAAAACCAGCTACAAAGGCAGAATGTCCTTTGCTTGGCTTCAGAACTTTGAGGTCGAGTGTGGGTGGAGATGGGATGGTTTGAGATCTGAAACCACCTACCCTGGTTTCTCATGGCTCACTTATGAGCTCCAGATATTTTCAGTTGCAAACAGCTGTGAATAACTTAGCACAAGATTCGGGGAGGAACTTATTTTCTTGTCACTTCTCACAGTGTCCCAGAAATGATAGGCATGTGTGTAATATCCTTGTCTCCAGCTTTGTTTCGGCCCCAGAGAAAGAGCCTGGCTTCTAGCTGTCCTGGGAGGTAGGCTCAGGTAGAAGAGGGTAGGCTTCTAAGTTTTTCCATGTAATTTTATTAGCTTCTCTAATTACAAACAAAGTTCTTTTTTAAGAAACTACAAAACTACAGAAATGTGTATAAGTTGAAATTGTCCCGTAAGTTCTACTCCCCACCACCATTAGGTGAATACTCCTTTAGTATTTATCTCTGGGCATACACTGACAGTTACTTAATTACAAACAAAAAAGTCATTGTACTGTTTTGCAATTTGTTGTTGTTGTTTTACCTAACAGTATACCTTGTTCGTCTTTCCCTGTTGGTCTTTGTAGCTCTAACGCATCTGCACCTATATAATATTTCATTGTATGATTATACTATCATCCTTTTAACGCATCCCCTATTGCTGGACACTTGGGTTTTTTACAATTTTTTTATTGTTACAATTTGTGTTCTGGTGAATATCTTTTTACTTATATTCATGTGCTTGTTCAAGTTTTCCCAGAGCATAAATTCCCAGAAGTGGAATTTCTGGACCCAGGAATATGCACATTGCAAGTTCTGCAGATGCTACCAAATTGCCCTCTTTTGGTTGTATAACTTTGCACTTCCATCAAAAGACTAGGGACTCTGAGATGGTCACTTGGTAGGACCAAATCCTGCATGAGGACAGGGGCTGTACATCATGCCCAGTGTGGTCACCCACTTGCTCTGATATTTGCAGGTTTTCAGTGCCCAGAGAACAGAGAACTGCTTTGATGGCCCAAGAGTTGGAGGCAGACCAACTAAAATCCCTCCCTCTCTACCAGTCTCCAGCATCCTGATGGGTTTCTCGGGTACCAGCCATCTGAACAGTTTCCAGGGGAGCTGGGTTGCCATCTACCCTGGCTGCGTTGGCACAAGGACCACACTTAGTGTCAAGGGTTGGGGAATTAAGTCATCAGTCATCAGCAGCCAAGATCTGGCGGGAAAGGTAACACAACTTGTCCTGGAAATTCTGCATCTGACAGTGGCCCAGGGCTTGGCGGATCAGAGAATCCTTGCACCTTGCTTGGTGCTGGTGAGGCAGAGTGACATAACAGGCAGCTTTTCAGACTCTGAATTCCAAGGTTGCTGGCAAGTGAGGGGAGCAGGTGCTGGGGACCTGTTGTTTATTTATTCACACTCACGTGACTTCAAAGCAGTGTTTTTTCTAATTTTAAAGGCATCAAAATTAACTGAAGAACTTGTTGAAAATGCAGATTCTTGAGCCTCGCTCTTAGAAGTTCTGATGCAGTAGATCTGGGAGAAGCCCCCCAGATGATTCTTACACAGGTGGTGCCAGGCCCACACTCTATTTTAAAGTGAGCCTTGTCCACTCAGTTAGGACTTTCTGGGGGTAGGGCCAGGCTAACAGGTACCACATGATCTGTTTGAGGACTGGTAGTAGGTTTAGACTGATGAAAGATGACAAAATACACAAATCTTAGGTTTAGGTTTCTCTTTCTCTCTTTTTCTTTTCTTTCTACCAAAAAGCTACACCCCTAAATGTTTCCTGACTGTTCAGGAACCACCTAAGTCTTTTCAATTCTAACCTCTCTGGCAGCACCCCAATAACTCGTCTTGCTTCCCTTTTACCCCCTTGATCAGAACTTACCTCTCCTAGGCACCATTCCCTTGGGGATCCGGTGCTGCTGTGGTACCTATCCGGTAATCCATACTGATCTGATTATGGGCAGTTGGGCAGTGTCTCTCTCGGATCATGGAATCAAAATCACAGACTCTCACAGAAATGGGTGAAGGGGATCAAAAGGTACAAACGTCCAGTTAGAAAGAAAATAAATGATGGGGTTGTAATGTACAGCATGGTGACTCTAGTTAATCACACTGTATTGTGTATTTGCAAGTTGCTAAGAGAGTAGATCTTAAGAGTTCTCGTCACAAGAAAAAAGAAAGTTACTATGTACGATGATGAATGTTAACTAGACTTATTGTAGTCATCATCTCGCAATGTACACAAATATTGAACCATTATGTTGTACACCTGAAACTAATGATCCATGGCAATTGTATCTCAACTAAAAAAAAAAACCTTTTGAACCACCTCAGAAAATAAATCACAGACTCTCAGCTGGGAGAAGCTTGGAGAATCTCTGGTGGAGGTTCAGAAGAAGAGCTGGGGTTCAGAGAGGAGAAGGGATTGATTCAGGATCCTTCTGGTCTTTGCAGCAGAGTTGGGACTGGACTCCAGTTCCTTTGCTTTCCAGACCAGTGACTTTTTCCTTTGCCCTATAAACACAGTTCATAATAAATATACAATCCATGGAATTTCACAAATGAAAATTAAAGGTTTGACTGAGGTGAAAGGAGAGAGGCCTGTCTGCAGGGCCAAGACTTGGGTGAGGCACATCAGGAGGAGTGCTAAAAGCTCAGTAATCAAGATAAGCAGTATTTTAGTGCAGTATTTTAGGAATCAAAATTCATGCAAAGATTCATGATTAACAAAATATAAAATTTGTAAATAAAGATAGGGTCAGTTTTACTGACTTTTTCCTTTTGCCTCAGGCTCCAGTTTTGCTGGGCATGGCACTGTTACAGTGCAGGGATAGAAACCGTAAGCAGATATGTTTGGATTTTAACAGGAATCAGTGGTGGTAAGCCAGTATTTCCCAGAACGTGTCCTTTTGAGTCAGGGTGGAGCCAGATTGGCAAGGTGTTCTATTGTCTAAGTATGGAAAACAATGCATTTTTCTATCTTCTTTCTGAAAATTCCTACTGCACTTAAGCCAGTTAAAGGTGTTGAGAAGACCTTCAGAAATTCCCAAATTTCTTTGCTCACAAATATTCTTCAGCATAATCCAGAGAGGGTACTTTGGAAAAACTTCCTTGGTTCTCAGGATGGCACCGTGTCAGGTTGGCAAGGTGGGAGGGGAGAGATTTGAGGGCCTGGGAGGACTCTGGATTCTCAGCCCCTCCCAGGTAAACAGCTACTTTTTCCATCTGTGTGGAGGGCGAGCCAGGTCAAGCCCAAGTTCTCTCAGGAAGTCAGGTGAAGGACACAGACTGGCTGAGACAGGAATTGGAGAGGGAGGACAAGAAAGGAAGTACCCGTGGCCGGGTTCAGTATCTTTATGCTTTCCAAGAACCCACTCCTGGCTTTAGTGGCTCTCTTCTAAGGATCAGGGCAATAGATTGGTGCCAGCTTTGTTTTTGTTGATGAGAAAAGAAGGAGGGACAAGATAGAGCAAGGCGTGCTTCCTCTCCCTCTTTCTATGGGTCCTCTGGCTCCCTGGCCAGAGCTCTGGGGGGCTTATGTGCTCAGATACAGGTCTGTTTGACACACACCTTCCTAGATGTGTTAATGAGAAACAAGGGATGCCAGGCTTTCTTTCTAAAATCATGAGGTAATAGAAAGCACCCCAGACCTTTGCTGTTCCAAGTGTGTTCTGTGGACCAACCACATCAGCATCTCCTTGTTAGACATTCAGAGTCTTGGACGCAACTCCAAATGCAGTAGATCCAAATTTTCATTTGAAGATGATCCCTGGGTGGCTTGCATGCCTGCTAAAGTTTGAGAAGAAGCTGCCTTTGAATGTCTGGAGACCTCATTCAGTCCCTGCCTTCATCACTAACTCCCATCGTTATCCCCGACTTTGGGCAAGTTGCTCATCTTTTTTTCCATTTTCAGTTCCTCATCTGCAGGTACCACTGCCTTCCTCTTGAAAGATGGAGGCACCAATGGAAACTGTCTTAAATCGAAATTAATAATGGAGCAATAATGATTACTTGTTAATTCTTACCTAAGAACTTTATTCTTTAGCATGATTTTATAAGACCGTGGTTTTTAAGAGCCCAAAACCATGTCTCTCTTTCTATACCTGCGTCATTTTGCATCCATTCATTGATTAATTCATCCATCTTTCCATTTTTCCATCCCCACCCTTTTATCCATCCTTCATACCATCTGCCCATCCATTTAAAAGCCACCCCATCTACCTGTTCTTCATTGTATCCTTTCATCCACCTAGCAGTCAGTTCAGTAATGGGCTGTGTTATACATGGTATCATGAACTTCTGTGCCAAGAATGGTACTTTATCAACGCCCAGCTAGGGAACTTGAGAAGCAAGAATGCCAAGTTTAAAAGGGTACATTGTATACTGTCTCTTAAATCTGTAAACCACTTTCATCCAAACTCCTGCACTCCCTTATCAAGCTGGCCAACACTGGTGGGAAATGCATATGCTTAGCGGGGAAGAGAGGCTTGTGAACAGGCAGGTTTCATAAATGTGTGCATATGCCTAGGGATGAAGGTGTTGAAGTTCCCTGTGCCTTCCAGTTAAAAAGGGAAAATAAAAAAGAAAGAAGAAAATTTAACCCTTCAGACCCAATAAAGTCTAGTATTAGCTGCCAGTTTGACCCATGTGTACTAGCCATTTAAGTCTAGTGGACTAGACAGGCTCGTGATGAAGGGGATGAATTACACATATTCACCTTTTAAATTGTCTTGAGCACATGCTTGCCTCTCTTGGTGGTACTCTTTATAAATTTTTAATAGATGTGTAACAAACAGAAATGTGCATACATCATCGGTTGCAGCTCAGGGAATCATCACACCCGGGGCACAACTTCCCGGGTCAAGCCATAGCCCATGACCAAGGCCGCAGCAACTCCCTTAGCGTCCTCCCACCCGCCACCCCTCCCTCCTCTCCAAAGTAAGCACTGTCCTGACTTAACAGCAGCTTGGGTGAGTTTGGGATAGTTTTTAATTTTCTATAAATGGAATCATACTATGTGTATTCTTTTGGGTCTGGCATCTTTTACTTTATGAGATCCATCCGTGCTGTTGCAAGTAGCAATAATTCATATTTATACTGTAGAAAACTACCCATTAATGAAAAGGATTTCTTTGAATTGCTGCTGCTGGTTCAAAGTTTGGATGTGTCACTGGATCTTTACTTCTCTGTGCCCGTGTCCCTCCTATGTCTAAGAACACTCCTGACATATTCCTTTTACTCACAGAAATAAAAGGCAAGAGGTCGGAGAAGAGTTCTGAAGTAGCTGCTCTGTGATTGTAGGCAAATCATTCCATCTCTCTGTTATCCACTTGAAAAATTTCATCACAATTCTTAGCAACTTGCTGTATGACAATATGCAGAAAAATACTTTAAAAGTGACAAATGTGGGGTGGAAGACAATGAGAACATACCATCTGATGTCTCTGCACCAACACTGTTCTAAGCACTTTGTGTATTAACACACTTAATACTCACCTTCACACAGATGAGGTAGATTCTACTATCATTCCCATTTTACAGCTGAGGGAACTGAGGCACAGAGCTGTCCAGGGTCTCTCCTGAGGAGGTACAGCTGTAAGGGAAAGAACTGGAGGGTGATGGTGAAAGCCAGCGCTCTCCTCCGCTGCCCTGTGCCCCTCGCAGCTGCTTTATCAGTGCTGCCTACAAGCGCAGGCAGGACGGTCTTAAACCCCTGTTGACCTAGATGAAGCTCCCTCTGGCTCCTCTGTTCACCTTCCTGGCCTCACCCCTGCTGCTGTCCTCTTGCTCACTGTGCTCCAGTCACACTGCACTTCTGTCACTTCTTAGAGCACCCAGAATTTTCTCTGGTACAACATGTTCTCATTCCCTCTGCCTAGAATACTTCCTCCCCACCCTCTTGGCTTGACTGGCTCCTTCGCATCCTCTGTGTCTCAGCCTAATTATCACCAACACAGGGTTCTTCGCCAACACTCTGTCTAGGGAACACCAGCCTTTTACCGTAAGTCCCCTACATACGAACGAGTTCAGTTCTGAGGCACGTTCGTAAGTCGAGTCTGTCCATAAGTCCAACAAAGTTAGCCTCGGTGCCCAACTAACACAGTGGGCCATATACCACTGCTTTTACGCTTGCTTCTGGACATCCTGGGCTTGAAATAAAGATACTATACTACTGTACTCTATACAGTACTGTACAGTAAAGTACACAAAAGCACAACCACTTGTAGAGGGTGCACGCACGTGACCACGTATGCCAGACACGTGAAGTAACTTACATGATTGGACATGTGAGTGCACGTTCGCATCTTTGAAAGTTCGCAACTTGAAGGTTCGTACGTAGGGGACTTAACTGTATTCTCCGTCTTAGCATCATGTTTCTTCCCTGCCTCCTGATGACTGTATAATAGCTGTAATGGTGTGAGTCAGTCATCTGTTCTCCCTGTACGGTGGAATATCCTCGTGAGGCGCTGCCTGACAGGGCCTCGTTCACACTTGTACTCACAGTGCCTGGCCATGGCAGGGCTTCATCAAAAGCCCTTTTGAAGAGACCAAGTGGGTCTCTGGTCCCTGGCTGCCCGCTCTCTACCATGGGGGAGCCGTTTCACTTCTGTCCCATGGAATCAAGTGTTTCCTGAGCAAATACTCCAGTGTGGTCTGCTTGTTGACTTGGGCTAACGGGTCCTGGAAAGTAGCTCGGAGTCAGTGTGAGCGCAGAGCAGAGGCCAGCAAATCATCTTCAGGTGGTTTGAATTTTTTGCGCGTCCTTTCAGTTAGCAATGGGCTTGGTGATAACGCAGCCACATTCCCCCAGGGAGCTGAGGCATAGTGAAAACTGACCCCACGTGTTTCCAAAAATGCCGCTTCCTGGTTTCCTTCTTTGCTACCTTTCACACGTACATCTGTTACTGGGGTAAGTTTATCAGGAAGTTAATGAGCAAGTCAGCAGGTAGATGGTAAGAGACTTCCAGTCCGAACACGAGTTTTGATCCTGATCAGGCTCGTTCTTGTGACTGTACCGGGTCTGTGAGGTTTGTCAGTGATGCACCTTTAGTCCTATGGTAATGCTTGTCACTTCCCAACCACGCCGGTTCAGAGGCACCTTCCTACCACAGTGCTGCTACAAAAACAAAACCTCTGCCGTCGCGGAAACCAGAATCAGTCATGGCCCTCTCTGGAACCAGCTGGTCTTCAATATGGGCCAGTCTCACGGTGTGTCAGGGATGGGGGAGTGGCCCTTCCCTGAAGGGGGCTGGCAGGCCGAGGTGGGGTTAAGGGGGTAGGCAGACGTGCCCGCTCCCACCTCCCCTCCAGCCTCCCCTCCCCCATAGCAGCCGTTGAAGGAAATTGTTTCACGCATCTGGCGCCACTCTCCCTGGTACCACAGGAGCAGATGGCAGACGCGTGCCTGCGAGCACTTATGACCTGCTGGTCACTTGGGACGCGCTAGACAGGCTGGTGACCAGAGGAAGGAAGGAAGGAAGATGCATCGAGGGCTCGAGATCTCAGAAGCTTCAAATGGGGGAGGGAAGTAAGACAGCAAAAGACTTAATAAGCCCAGGGAACTTCTGAAACCCACTGAGGGAAGGACAGGCTGTCAGGAGTGGATTTGTTGAGAAGAGTTTAGAGAGAGAACAACTTTACAGTTCCCCCGATTTGGGAGACTGGCCACACCCAGCCTAGGGGAACACATTCATCCTTCTCTAGAAAGAGGGTGCGTCTGCCCTGGCTAGTGGTAGGCTTAACCACGGTTGCCCCTGGAGGGTCAGGAACAAGTTCTCCTTAGTGTACCATCAGCAGCTCCAGGATTGAAACTGTTAGAGCAGTGGTTCTCCATCAGGCTGACTTTGTCCCCCTGGGGATATTTGGTGTTGTCTGGAGACAGTTTGAGTTGTCACAAAGGGGAGGGGGGGCTTCTAGTGGGGGAAGGCCAGGGATGTTGCTTAACCTCCTACAATGCACAGGACAGCTTCCAGCACAAAGAATTATCCTGCCCAAGATGCAGATACTACCAAGGTTGAAAACCCTGGATTAGTGTCTCTGAGGGTACGGGCTGTCCTGGATTAGAAGCACCTCTAGTTGCAAAGAAGATTGCCCTTGAAGCTCTGTCACAAGTCCGGCAGCGTTCCTCTAATCCTCAAGTGTGTGTGAATCACCAGAGGATCTTGTGCAGAAGCAGATTCAGATTCTGCGAGTCCAGATCGGCTGCCGTTGCCCCTGGTCCACAGGTCACACTTTGAAGAGCAAGGGATTTTGAGTTTGTTCATAATCTCCCACCCTCCTTTCCTTCTCCCTCTCCCCATCTCCCCATCCCCACATCCCCACCCCCACTCCCCCAGCCTTCCCTGCTGTACTCTGTTCAAACCAGTCTGTGCCCTGTCACCAAGGAACATGTGGTGGTGGTTAAACTCCACTGCCTAGATGACAGGTTCTCTGCAGCTGTTGCCAATTTGAAGTTCAGGGTGTTGATGAAATCAGTCGACTTAGTTGGGGAGAAAAAGATCCCAAGGGACCTGAGCAGGTGACCCACATGCACTTAAGTCAGCTGGTACCCCAAAGATATTTTTTATGGTCTCAGACAGTTAGCCTGGGTAGAGCCCTTGACTTTTGGTGATGCTCAGACGTGATACAGCTTCACATTCACATTCACGTTCTAAACCAGAGGTTGAAACTGTTTCTAGAAAGGGCCAGATAGTAAATATTATACGCTTTGCAAGTCATGCAGTCTGTGTCACAGTGACTCACTTCTCCCATTACAGCAAGGAAACAGCCATAGACAGCATGCAAATAGATGTAGTTGTGTTCCAATAAAACTTTATTTACAAAAACAAGTACATAGTGAGCTGGATTCGGCCCATGGGCCATGGTTTGCAAACCCCTATTCTAAACAATTCCTTTTTCTTCATGTCTCTGCTTCAGAAAAAAAATATATTGGGAAAACCTTACTAAATCATCAGTATGGGTTGTAAATGTATAGAGGGCAAAAAGTGAGTAGATATTCTTTCTTTTACTGAATTGCATCTTTCAAGTTGGCAGAAACACAGTTCTCTGCCTACGCCAGTTGTGCTTTTTTTGTTTTGGTTTGGTTTTTTTGTTTGTTTTCGCAGGGGTGGAGTAGGACTAGAAAGGGCAATAAATGAGGAACAGAAAGAGGTACCAAAAGAACTGCCAGTACATTTAAGTCTGCATTTTCTTTTCTCTGGCTTGAGCGAACACCTTCTGCTCTTAGAATAAATAGAGGGAGGGAGCACCGCAAGCAAAGATTGCCCTTCTCTTCCATCAGACCCAGAGCATTCTTTGAAAGTAGTGATTTTTCTCACTGTCACTGGCTTCTGTTGAGACCTCCTATTTGCAGTGAGGAGGCATTGCTTGGACAGAAACGCTGGAGTGTTGTTTAAAGCGCCCTGGCTGCATTTTTGGGTTGACAGTTTAACCACAGGGAACCGCAGGCTAAATTCGATACTGATGTCTCGTTGGGGCACGTCCTGTGGGACCTGAGGGAAACCCCCAGCCCCTGAGGCGTGTGGACACTTCTGTCGCTCCTGGCCACGCCGACCCCAGGGATAAGGATAAATCAAGGCGTTTAACTCCACGGTCACCATCCAGCGCCTCTCACAAAGCCTGCTTTCTTAGAAGAGGAGAAAACCCTCTCTGTCTATTAATAAGACGGAGTTCCACTGGAGAGGAAAGAGACCTGGCATCTGTGTCTCATGCTGCCCGGTGGGATCTTCTGCCAGGCTCTCCAGAATGTGTTGGGGCCCTGAGGGTGCCAGCATTAAGTGCGGGGTCAGACGATGGACTTCCGCCAGAGCTCCCTGGAGAACTTAGTGTGCAGTTTCCACCTCCCATACCACAGCTGTGCTCGTTCACACATACACACACACACACACACACACACACACACACACACAGAGTTATGGCTTGGGCAGCAAGAAAAGTAAAGTTCATTCATTGCAGAAGAGCAGAGTGGTGTTGAGAACCCCATTTGGTTGGACCGTATTGATTTGCAGTGTTTTGTTTGTTTGTTTGTTTTGCGTTACGCGGGCCTCTCACTGTTGTGGCCTCTCCCGTTGTGGAGCACAGGCTCCAGACGCACAGGCTCAGCGGCCATGGCTCACGGGCCCAGCCGCTCCGTGGCATGTGGGATCTTCCCGGACCGGGGCACGAACCCGTGTCCCCTGCATAGGCAGACAGACTCTCAACCACTGCGCCACCAGGGAGGCCCGATTTGCAGTGTTTTGACACTAAGTCTCATGCTACACAGACAAGTGGAACAGAGAGTTGCATTTCCTCTGGGTAGAGAAGTCAGCCCCAGCTGCAGTTTGGAGGCACAAATTATTTTTATTATTATTTTAGTGGCTCATCTTCAGTGAACATCATGATGTGTCTGGTCCTGTGTGGCTCGTCTCGGGTTCATTCATTCATATAATCACGCCTTCAGCAAGTATTTGTTTGTCTTTACAGTTGGCTGGCTGTAAATTTCTTGGAGCATGTGCTCTTTCACTGGGGACTCTTAGGCCTTGCTTGCTTTCTTCCCATGTATTGAATACCAGCTACTGAGATCGGGGCTAGCAAACAGGAGCCAGCTCCTGCCTCTTGGAGCTTATAGGCTCACCAAGGAGATAGAGAGGAAATCAAAACTACACAGATTTATGGTAGTTGTGATGAGGCTTAAAAACATAAGGTGGGACTTCCCTGGCGGTCCAGTGGTTAAGACTCTGTGCTTCCACTGCAAGGGGTGCAGGTTTGGTCCCCGGTCAGGGAACTAAGATCCTGCATGTCACACAGCATGGCCAAAAAAATAAATGAAAACGAAAGGTATGTATTTTCTCACCCAATCATCACTAAAGCTTTTGAACTCAGGTACTGTTGTTAGGCCCATTTTACACATGCATCTCAAGAGGTTCAGAAGTTGCCCCAAGTCACCTTTCAGTTCTGCTCAGAGTGAGTTAGAGAGGGAAGGAGTGTTTCTTACGGTGAGGTGTGACCTGGGATAGTATAGATCCATCTTGGGGACATGGAAGCTGCTAATTTAAACAGATCACCAGCAGTGTGATCAATAAGACAAAATATTTTTGCAGTTTGAGGGGCTAACTATAAACCACACGTTCCTCTAATATTGGAGAAGCCCCAGATGGTGGGCTGTGTAATGAACCGCCAGAGACAGTGAGCTTGATTCGTGTGACCGTGGGTTTTTTGGTTCCTGATAGTTGGCATGCCACTCATCCAACTTACAATCAGTTAATCTTTAAGTCCTGGCCTGCTCCAGGTCAGAGGGTGGTTGCTTTTTCCTAGCTGTGGGCAGCGTGAGGATTCATTTACCTTAACTCCACCAGCAGGATGCCCGGCACTGCTAGTTCCAGTGTGGTAAACCGAGAGCAAGATCCCTGCTCCCAGAGGGCATCCATTTGGCTACCAACTTAAACATAAATTTAAGAAAATAAGTCAGAGTGGGGACTTTAAGCAAGGGTCAAGTGCTACAGAGTGACTGTTTGGGGGTGGGGGACAACTTTGCGCCTTGAGAAAGAGCAATCAGGGCGGGCACCATGGAAGAGGTGATATTTACATGAGGTCCTTAATAATCAAAAGAAGGCAGCCATGCAAAGGGAAGAGTTTTCCATAAGGAGCTGATATGAGCTTGCTGGTGTGTGTAAGCACAACTAAAGCAGAGTCAGCCAGGGAGGAGCATTTAGTCCACGATCTTGGAGAGACTTTGACATCTGCATAAGGTTTCTGGATTTGACCAGTAGTGAAATTAGCCACAGAGCCGCTCTGTTTAGAGGCAGGCATACAATTATTGCTCATCTCTGGGCAACACTGGCCATTTTGTGCATCCCCTGCATGTAAGAAGCCCCTGAAGAGGAATCTGAGTTAATAAATGAGAACATACACATTTCTCCTGTCTGGAGTGAGCCGGTGGCCTTTCCAATCCTACCCGCACATCTCCCAGCTTACGTTTAAGTAAAACTGATAGTGGACTCTGAGCTTGAGCAACAGGGCTCTCTAGTTCTTGCCAGAGGACTTTTCTTCTGTGGGGATTGGAGACGCTGAAGGGTATCCTGAGATTTCCCAGGAGGCAGAAGTACACAGTTCAATAGGGCATCATCACCTCCCAGCAGAGTGGAAGCTATCCTTCCTCACGTTTACTTCCTCATTGAATATGAATGTATTCGCACACAGGACATTCTCAGAAATGCATGACTTTGGGGCTTATAAAAGACAGGTTCAGGAAAACAGCCTGTTTGGGAATGTATAGTATTTGCTAGATTATTTACCCTGGCCCTAATTCCAAAAGCCCCGCAAAGATCATCGCGCCCACCCATGTAGCTCTTGTTTCTCGGTGTGATTTTTGAAGGTTTTTTTTCCTCCCTTACTAGAGTTGATCTGCTCAGGCTAGTCATTCATCATCTTGCGTTGCCATCCTCTCCGCTCGCCTTCAGCTTGGGGAGGTTCTGGAAGTGATTAGCTGTTGTAAATCAGCTTTTATGATGTGTATGTCACAGATAAGCAGCTCGGAAAGCAGGAGTCAGAGAACTCCACTCCTCTTACCCTGCCAGTTATCCCAGTAATGAAATTTTTAAAAAAGAAGAAGTGCCTGGAAAGTACCATGTTTGGCAGAATAGTTTCTTTGTAGGCATATCCAACGTTTAAACTGAACTCTTTAATGAGAATACTGCATTATTTTTACACCATTTTATTGAGTTATAACCTACATAAGGTAAAGCAAACAAATATTTAAACTGCACCTCAAGGGATTTTTACGTGTGCATCCTTTTATAATCATCACCCAGCTCTAGGTAGAGAACATTTCCTGTGCCCTGGACATTTCCCTGTGCCCCTCCCACTCTTCTGACCTCTGTCACCACAGACAGCCTTAGCCTGTTCTTGAACTTCACGTAAATGGAATCGTACTGCCTGTACTCTTTTGTGTCTCTCAGCGTTTTCTATGAGATTCATCCGTGCTGTCCGTGTAGTTATTCATTGTCGTTGTGTAGTATTCCAGTATAGCATGGTTTCTCAACTGGGGTATTATTGATATTTGGGGCTGGATAATTCTTCATTGTGGGGACTGTCCTGTGCATTATAGGGTGTTTAGCAGCATCTCTCTGGCCTCTACACACTAGACACTAGTAGCATCCCCTACCCCCAGTAATTTCCCCTGGAATTGAAAACCATTGCATCACATGACTATACTACAGTTTTTAAGAAACTTTTTATTTGGAAATAACTTCAAACTTATTGAAAAGTTTCAGAAATGGAACAAACAATACCCATAAAGTATTTACCTAGATTCACCTATTGTTAACATTTTGCCCGTTTGGTTTATCATTTGCCCTCTCTTGTGTGCACACGCATGCACACACACACACACACACACACATCTGCGCCCAGTGTATTTCTGAACCATTTGAGAGCGAGTTGCATCCATCTTGGCCATTTACTACCATATACTTCCATGTGTATTTCCCAAGAATGAGGATCTTCTCTGACATTATCCTAATTATCAGTTAACCACAGTATATTTAGCATAATCAATGTATGAGTTAGCCCATGTCCCAGTTTTTGCATTTGAGGAAAAATTATCCTTTGTAGCATTTATTTTCATTACAGTGCAGGTTCCAGTCCAGGATCAGGTATTGTATATAGTTGCTGTGGTTCCTTAATATCCTTTAGTCTAGAACATTCACTCAGTCTTTGTCTTTTATGATACTGAATTTCTTTTTAAAAATATAATCCCTTTTCTTCTTAATAGAATATTTCTCATTTGGGGTTCGTCTAGTCTTTCCTGCTGAATCCATTCAGGGTATGTGTTTTTGACTGAAAGACTCCGTAAGTGGTAGTGTGTCCTGCTTAGGGAATCCCATCTGGAGGGACATGGTGTCAGTGGCACCTCGTCAGTGATGGAGGTGGCCAGAGTGTTGTCTGATTACTCCACTGTATAATTATTAATTTTCTCTTATAGATAATAAGCGATATGTGGGGAAACACTTAACACCATGCAGCTATCCTGCTCCCCAATCAAATTTTACCCCCTAAATTTAGCATATTTCGTGCCTTGCATGAGCCAGTCTTTACCTACAATGGTTACAAAATGATGATCTTCCAAATCCAGCACTCCTTCTGCATGCACACTCCAGCCTATTATGTACAAGAGCCCTCTCTTCTCTCCCATTTATTTATTGGTATTTTTATCTGTTATCAGTATGGATTCATGAATTCTGATTTTCTCAGTGGTTTATAAATCATTACTTTTTGAATGCTCAAATTGCTCAACTTTGGCTGGTGGGATCCCTTTGAAGTTGGGTCCTGTATTCTGAAAACCAACCGCCCTTCATTTTTGTTTTTTGTGGGTTTTTTTTTATTGTTACCAGGGGCATTTATTTATTTTATTTTATTTTTTAACATCTTTTTGTTGTTGTATTTTATTTTATTTATTTTTTTTATACAGCAGATTCTTATTAGTCATCCATTTTATACACATCAGTGTATACATGTCAATCCCAATCGCCCAATTCATCACACCACCACCCCCACCCCCCTGCAGCTTTCCCCCCTTGGTGTCCATACATTTGTTCTCTACATCTGTATCTCAATTTCTGCCCTGCAAACCGGTTCATCTGAACCATTCTTCTAGGTTCCACATATATGCATTAATATACGATTTTTGTTAGTCTCTTTCTGACTTACTTCACTCTGTATGACAGTCTCTAGATCCATCCACGTCTCAACAAATGACCCAATATCGTTCCTTTTTATGGCTCAGTAATATTCCATTGTATATATGTACCACATCTTCTTTATCCATTTGTCTGTCGATGGGCATTTAGGTTGCTTCCATGACCTGGCTATTGTAAAGAGTGCTTCAATGAACACTGGGGTGCATGTGTCTTTTTGAATTATGGTTTTCTCTGGGTATGTGCCCAGTAGTGGGATTGCTGCATCATATGGTAATTCTATTTTTAGTTTTTTAAGGAACCTCCATACTGTTCTCCATAGTGTCTGTATCAATTTACATTCCCACCAACAGCGCAAGAAGGTTCCTTTTTCTCCACACCCTCTCCAGCATTTGTTGTTTGTAGATTTTCTGATGATGCCCATTCTAACTGATGTGAGGTGATACCTCATTGTAGTTTTGATTTGCATTTCTCTACTAATTAGTGATGTTGAGCAGCTTTTCATGTGCTTCTTGGCCATCTGTATGTATTCTTTGGAGAAATGTCTATTTAGGTCTTCTGCCCATTTTTGAATTGGGTTGTTTGTTTCTTTAATATTGAGCTGCATGAGCTGTTTATATATTTTGGAGATTAATCCTTTGTCCGTTGATTTGTTTGCAAATATTTTCTCCCATTCTGAGGGTTGTCTTTTCGTCTTGTTTATGGTTTCCTTTGCTGTGCAAAAGCTTTGAAGTTTCATTAGGTCTCATTTGTTTATTTTTGTTTTTATTTCCATTACTCTAGGAGGTGAATCAAAAAAGATCTTGCTGTGTTTTATGTCAAAAAGTGTTCCTCCTATGTTTTCCTCTAAGTGCTTTATAGTGTCCGGTCTTACTTTAGCTCTTGAATCCATTTTGAGTTTATTTTTGTGTATGGTGTTAGGGAGTGTTCTAATTTCATTCTTTTACATGTAGCAGTCCAGTTTTCCCAGCATCACTTATTGAAGAGGCTGTCTTTTCTCCACTGTATATTCTTGCCTCCTTTGTCATAGATTAGTTGACCATAGGTGCGTGGGTTTATCTCTGGGCTTTCTATCTTGTTCCATTGATCTATATTTCTGTTTTTGTGCCAGTACCATATTGTCTTGATTACTGTAGCTTTGTAGTATAGTCTGAAGTCAGGGAGTCTGATTCCTCCAGCTCTGTTTTTTTCCCTCAAGACTGCTTTGGCTATTCGGGGTCTTTTGTGTCTCCATACAAATTTTAAGATTTTTTGTTCTAGTTCCGTAAAAAATGCCATTGGTAATTTGATAGGGATTGTGTTGAATCTGTAGATTGCTTTGGGTAGTAGAGTCATTTTCACAATATTGATTCTTCCAATCCAAGAACATGGTATATCTCTCCATCTGTTGGTATCATCTTTCATTTCTTTCATCAGTGTCTTATAGTTTTCTGCATACAGGTCTTTTGTCTCCCTAGGTAGGTTTATTCCTAGGTATTTTATTCTTTTTGTTGCAATGGTAAATAGGAGTGTTTCCTTAATTTCTCTTTCAGATTTTTCATCATTAGTGTATAGGAATGCAAGAGATCTCTGTGCATTAATTTTGTATCCTGCAACTTTACCAAATTCATTGATTAGCTCTAGTAGTTTTCTGGTGGCACCTTTAGGGTTCTCTATGTATAGTATCATGTCATCTGCAAACAGTGACAGTTTTACTTCTTCTTTTCCAATTTGTATTCCTTTTATTTCTTTTTCTTCTCTGATTGCCATGGCTAGGACTTCCAAAACTATGTTGAATAATAATGGTGAGAGTGGGCATCCTTGTCTCGTTCCTGATCTTAGAGCAAATGCTTTCAGTTTTTCACCATTGAGAATGATGTTTGCTGTGGGTTTGTCATATATGGCCTTTATTATGTTGAGGTAGGTTCCCTCTGTGCCCAGTTTCTGGAGAGTTTTTATCATAAACGGGTGTTGAATTTTGTCAGAAGCTTTTTCTGCATCTATTGAGATGATCATATGGATGTTCTTCTTCAATTTGTTAATACGGTGTAGCACATTGATTGATTTGTGTATATTGAAGAATCCTTGCATCCCTGGGATAAATCCCACTTGATCATGGTGTATGATCGTTTTAATGTGTTGTTGGATTCTGTTTGCTAGTATTTTGTTGAGGATTTTTGCATCTATATTCATCAGTGATATTGGTCTGTAAAAATTTTCTCTTTTTGTAGTATCTTTGCCTGGTTTTGGTATCAGGGTGATGGTGGCCTCATAGAATGAGTTTGGGAGTGTTCCTTCCTCCGCAATTTTTTAGAAGAGTTTGAGAAGGATGGATGTTAACCCTTCTCTAAATGTTTGATAGAATTTACCTGTGAAGCCATCTGGTCCTGGACTTTTGTCTGTTGGAAGATTTTTAATCACAGTTTCAATTTCATTACTTGTGATTGGTCGGTTCATATTTTCTATTTCTTCCTGGTTCAGTCTTGAAAGGTTATACCTTTCTAAGAATTTGTCCATTTCTTCCAGGTTGTCCATTTTATTGTCATAGAGTTGCTTGTAGTAGTCTCTTAGGATGCTTTGTATTTCAGTGGTGTCTGTTGTAACTTCTCCTTTTTCATTTCTAATTTTATCAATTTGAGTCCTCTCCCTCTTTTTCTTGATGAGTCTGGCTAATGGTTTATCAATTTTGTTTATCTTCTCAAAGAACCAGCTTTTAGTTTTATTGATCTTTGCTATTGTTTTCTTTGTTTCTATTTCATTTATTTCTGCTCTGATCTTTATGATTTCTTTCCTTCTGCTAACTTTGGGTTTTGTTTGTTCTTCTTTCTCTTGTTCCTTTAGGTTTAAGGTTAGATTGTTTATTTGAGATTTTTCTTGTTTCTTGATGTAGGCTGTATAGCTATAAACTTCCCTCTTAGAACTGCTTTTGCTGCATCCCATAGGTTTTGGATCGTTGTGTTTTCATTGTCATTTGTCTCTAGGTATTTTTTGATTTCCTCTTTGATTTCTTCAGTGATCTCTTGGTTATTTAGTAACGTATTGTTTAGCCTCCATGTGTTTGTGTTTTTTACGTTTTTTTTCCATGTAATTCATTTCTAATCTCATAGTGTTGTGGTCAGAAAAGATGCTTGATATGATTTCAATTTTCTTAAATTTACTGAGGATTGATTTGTGACCCAAGATGTGATCTCTCCTGGAGAATGTTCCGTGCGCACTTGAGAAGAAAGTGTAATCTGCTATTTTTGGATGAAATGTCCTATAAATATCAATTAAATCTATCTGGTCTATTGTGTCATTTAAAGCTTGTGTTTCCATATTTATTTTCATTTTGGATGATTTGTCCATTGGTGTAAGTGAGGTGTTAAAGTCCCCCACTATTATTGTATTACTGTCGATTTCCTCTTTTATAGCTGTTAGCGGTTGCCTTATGTATTGAGGTGCTCCTACGTTGGGTGCATATATATTTATAATTGTTATATCTTCTTCTTGGATCGATCCCTTGATCATGATGTAGTGTCCTTCCTTGTATCTTGTAACATTCTTTATTTTAAAGTCTATTTTTTCTGAATGAGTATTGCTACTCCAGCTTTCTTTTGGTTTCCATTTTCATGGAATATCTTTTTCCATCCCCTCATTTTCAGTCTATATGTGTCCCTAGGTCTGAAGTGGGTCTCTTGTAGACAGCATATATATGGGTCTTGTTTTTGTATCCATTCAGCAAGCCTGTGTCTTTTGGTTGGAGCATTTAATCCATTCACGTTTAAGGTAATTATCGATATGTATGTTCCTATGACCATTTTCTTGATTGTTTTGGGTTTGTTTTTGTAGGTCCTTTACTTCTCTTGTGTTTCCCACTTAGAGAAGTTCCTTTAGCATTTGTTGTAGAGCTGGTTTGGTGGTGCTGAATTCTCTTAGCTTTTGCTTGTCTGTAAAGCTTTTGATTTCTCCATCAAATCTGAATGAGATCCTTGCCGGCTAGAGTAATCTTTGTTGTAGGTTCTTCCCTTTCATCACTTTAAGTATATCATGCCACTCCCTTCTGGCTTGTAGAGTTTCTGCTGAGAAATCAGCTTTTAACCTTATGGGAGTTCCCTTGTATGTTATTTGTCGTTCTTCGCTTTCAATAATTTTTGTCTTTAATTTTTGCCAGTTTGATTACTATGTGTCTCGGCATGTTTCTCCTTGGGTTAATCCTGTATGGGACTCTCTGCGCTTCCTGGACTTGGGTGGCTATTTCCTTTCCCATGTTAGGGAAGTTTTCAACTATAATCTCTTCAAATACTTTCTCTGGTCCTTTCTCTCTCTCTTCTCCTTCTGGGACCCCTATAATGCGAATGTTGTTGCATTTAATATTGTCCCAGAGGTCTCTTAGGCTGTCTTCATTTCTTTTCATTCTTTATTCTGTTCCTCAGCAGTCAGTTCCACCATTCTGTCTTCCAGGTCACTTATCCGTTCTTCTGCCTCAGTTATTCTGCTATTGATTCCTTCTAGTGTATTTTTCATTTCAGTTATTGTATTGTTCATCTCTGTTTCTTTGTTCTTTAATTCTTCTAGGTCTTTGTTAAACATTTCTTGCTAAACATTTCTTGCATCGTCTTGATCTTTGTCTGCATTCTTTTTCTAAGGTCCTGGATCATCTTCACTGTCATTATCCTGAATTCTTTTTCTGGAAGTTTGCCTATCTCCACTTCATTTAGTTTTTCTGGGGTTTTATCTTGTTCCTTCATCTGGTACATAGCCCTCTGCCTTTTCATCTTGTCTATCTTTCTGTGAATGTGGTTTTTGTTCCACAGGCTGCAGAATTGTAGTTCTTCTTGCTTCTGCTGTCTGCCCTCTGGTGGATGAGGCTATCCAAGAGGCTTGTGCAAGTTTCCTGATGGGAGGCACTGGTGGTGGGTAGAGCTGGCTGTTGCTCTGGTGGGCAGAGCTCAGTAAAACTTTAATCCGTTTGACTGCTGATGGTTGGGGCTGGGTAGCCTCCTTGTTGGTTGTTTGGCCTGAGGCAACCCAACACTGGAGCCTACCTGGGCTCTTTGGTGGGGCTAATGGTGGACTCTGGGAGGGCTCATGCCGAGGAGTACTTCCCAGAACTTCTGCTGCCAGTGTTCTTGTCCCCACGGTGAGCCACAGTCACCCCCTGCCTCTGCAGGAGACCCTCCAACACTAGCAGGTAGGTCTGGTTCAGTCTCCCCTGGCGTCACTGCTCCTTCCCCTGGGTCCCAGTGCGCACACTACTTTTTGTGTGCCCTCCAAGAGTGGAGGCTCTGTTTCCCCCAGTCCTGTCGAAGTCCTGCAATCAAATCCCACTAGCCTTCAAAGTCTGATTCTCTAGGAATTCCTCCTCCCGTTGGCAGACCCCCAGGTTGGGAAGCCTGACGTGGGGCTCAGAACCTTCACTCCAGCGGGTGGACTTCTGTGGTATAAGCATTCTCCAGTTTGTGAGTCACCCACCCAGCAGTCATGGGATTTGATTTTACTGTGATTGCGCCCCTCCTACCATCTCATTGTGGCTTCTCCTTTGTCTTTGGATGTGGGGTATCTTTTTTGGTGAGTTCCAGTGTCTTCCTGTCGATGACTGTCCAGCTGCTAGTTGTGATTCTGGTGTTCTCGCAAGCCTCCCTTCGTTTTTTATTTTTAACACTTCCCTACTTTTTGGCATAACAAGATGTTCCAGTCTCATCTTTTACCTTCCCTCCTCCTTTCCTGGAATTAGCCATTTCTCCAAAAAGTCCTGCCTGATTCCTTTTAATGGGGAATGCTAGAAAATACCACAATTTATTTATCCTTTCTCCTGTTAATTGACGTTTGAATTGTTTTTAGTTCTGGACTATTATAAAGAAAGCTTCTCTGAATACCCTTGTACATTTTTTGGATCCATAAACTGATTTCTGTTGGGTATATAACCAAGACTGGCAGTGGAAAGTCACAGAACAGAACAAGGACTACTGTATAGCACAGGGAATTATATTCAGTATCTTGTAGTGACCTATATTGGAAAAGAATCTGAAAAAGAAAATTTATATATTTATATATATGTGGAAAGAATTTATATATAATGTGTATATATATATAGATATATAAACTGAATCACTTTGCTGCACACCTGAATCATTGTAAATCAACTGTATTACAATTTTTAAAATAACATACATATGTACATACATAAATAAATAAAAAGAAGGACACAGGATCTCCACTCTGGTTATATACCCAACAGAAATGAGTACCTTAAGTCCACCAAAAAAGTGAACACAGGTATTCAAAGCAACTTTGTTCATAATTCATGTATGTATATATATATACACACACACACATATATATATACACATACACACACATACATATATATACACATACACACACATGCATATATATATACACACATATATATGTATATTTAGATTTAGTGGGTATTGCTATGTAGTGTTTCAAAGTGCTCATAACAGTTTTGTGAGGGGAGCAAAAGTTGTTGGCCCCATTAGGTGGGGTAATCAGTGGCAGGGGTTCTAATGGGCCAGTGCAATCCAAAGACGTGTTGTCTGTGACCAGAAATGGCAAAGTTGCTCATCTTTTCTGTTGATAATGAGTGGGAAATGCTGAGATTTTGCCACCTGGTCCATTCTTTTTTTTTTTTTTTTTTTTTTTGCGGTACGTGGGCCTCTCACTGTTGTGGCCTCTCCCGTTGCAGAGCACAGGCTCCTGACGCACAGGCTCAGCAGCCATGGCTCATGGGCCCAGCCGCTCTGCGGCATGTGGGATCTTCCTGGACCGGGGCAAGAACCCGTGTCCCCTGCATCGGCAGGCGGACTCTCAACCACTGCGCCACCAGGGAAGCCCTGGTCCATTCTTAAACTGCTGTTTTAGAGAGTGCTGCTTTAAGATGGGCAAAATTGAAGTTTCTGAAGTCAAGAATCTCCTGCTACCTTCAACATGTTTTTTTCATCTCAGTGATGGCAGTGACAGCATGTAGGTAATGCAGGCTCATTGCTAGGGGCTCCTGCTGTTCGAGAGCATTCGGGTCACTGCTTTGTTTTAAAAAGTGTCTCCCCAGGAGAAGGAGGAATGGCCCCCGGAGTCCCACTCACATCTTCTGACTGCTAGGGGCCGATTTGGAACCCTGGAATAGTCATTTACTAAACACCCTGAGAGAGTAAATATCCCTCTGTCTACACCCAGGGAGCCACTTAGTTTTCAAGACATCTGGGATAGAGGCCCAGGGACAGCAGGCAGAGCAGGAAATTGCTGGAGGTAAACATGGAAGTGAACTGGTCCAGTATCATGGGACTAGACTCTAGGCTCAGTGTTGCTAGGAGCTACTTGCGCGTGGCCCGGCCTCTATAGCTTAAAGGTTCTTTGTCCAAAATATCTCTCCTGTGGAGCTTATAGTTCATCATTAGAACCAGAGAGGTGATTGAGCAGTTTTTAAAGTGAAATTCTGAACAGAAGAAACATCACTTATAAGATACATGATGGGCTCTTAAGTAATTTTGATGAACCTTTGGAGGAATTCATGACTATTAAAAAAACATCTCATGGATGCATTTTACCCAGGCGTCCCCTCTAAGTAGACACTGGCCCACTGTGGAATGGGGAGAGCCCTCCTGCATACTTTCTGAGCGAGCCTTTGTGCAGTGTGCAACCGTGCAACCGTATGCAGCGACCCTGGATAGATAACGGTTCAGGTGACCCACAGCGACAGGACTCCCATGGCTGCACGTTTGTATTCACCTCTGTGAACCTTTCCTCTCTCTCCCCCAGGCCTCTCCGCGGATGGTGGTGCCAAGCGCCAGGAGCACCTCTCCCGGTTTTCCATGCCCGATCTCAGCAAAGACTCTGGGATGAACGTGTCCGAGAAGCTGAGCAACATGGGCACGCTGAACTCGTCCATGCAGTTCCGCAGCGCCGAGTCCGTTCGCAGCCTGCTCTCCGCCCAGCAGTACCAGGAGATGGAGGGAAACCTCCACCCTCTCAGCAACCCCATCAGGTACAGAGACCTGCAGGCCCATGGAAGGATGCATCAGAGCTTTGATTTCGATGGGGGGATGGCGGGCAGCAAGCTGCCGGGGGCGGAGGGCGTGAGGATCCAGCCCATGAGCGAGCGTACGCGGCGGAGAGCCACTTCCCGCGAAGACAACCGCCGCTTCCGCCCTCACCGGTCCCGGCGATCCCGACGCTCTCGCTCAGACAACGCCCTCCACCTGGCCAGCGAGCGCGAGGCCATCTCTCAGTTAAAAGAAAGGCCCCCCCTGAGAGCCAGGGAGGACTATGATCAGTTCATGCGCCAGCGGAGCTTCCAGGAGAGCCTGGGCCAGGGGTCCCGGAGGGACCTGTACGGCCGGTGCCCCCGGACTGTATCGGACCTGGCTCTGCAGAACGCCTTTGGGGAGCGATGGGGACCCTACTTCACCGAGTACGATTGGTGTTCCACCTGCTCCTCGTCCTCGGAGTCTGACAACGAGGGCTATTTCCTAGGAGAACCCATCCCCCAGCCTGCCCACCTGCGATACGTCACGAGTGATGAATTACTGCACAAATACAGCTCGTACGGCCTCCCCAAGTCTTCCACGCTAGGTGGCAGGGGACAGTTGCACAGCAGGAAAAGACAAAAGAGCAAAAACTGTATCATTTCTTAATCTGTTGGGGGTCAGGGGATAGGGGAAGATGGGAGGTAAGAATGTAAATTCAGAAGCTTGCACTGTTTTAAATTTTAAAGCTCTTTGCTTTGGTGGTTCCAGGGAGAGATGAGAAGAGCTCTCTGTTGATGGCGGCAAGGTCACCGACTGACTCGATAGGTAGTCACAGTTCTTGGCATGTTGAATATTATTTGCACATTTCACTTTGGAAACGCTCTAGACTCTACGGAGGCCAGGGTTGGTCACCTCCTTCCCGTCCGTCTGTGTTGAGCTGCCACTGGCAAGATGGCAAAATTGTTTCCCGCTCGCTTATATATATATAGCCTCTCTGGTTCTCTTCCTTTTAGGACCCTTTTTCCAGTACGTAATTTGTTTATTAGCCAGGACCCAAGACTAAGTTATTTACATGTCCATTGTAAATGCGATGTAAATGAGAGTTCTGATAAAATATTTTTGTATTTTGTAATATCAAAGGAATTTCTATATCGTAGGACTCAGTGGAGCCTTGCATGCACGTCCAGCATTGTCTTTGAGTAGTACTCCAAGGTGGTCCAGGACCACTTTTTTTTTTTTTTTTCTTTTTTCTATACAAATTTGTTACATGTCAGTGAGACCTTTTTCAAAGGAGTTTATTCAATTTGGCTTTTTGTGGCTGAAAAAAAAAAATCACCTATTACACCCAAAGCATTTGATGCTCCATCTCTCTTGAGGAGCCATCCGTAAGTCCGCTCCCAGCCTCAGTAGAATCTCTTCTCTACAAAGTGATAGTAACTTTTTTTTTATAATTGCCAGCGTAACTTTTGCCAATTAGAAAAACCAACCAGTGTCAGTCAGGTTCCGTGAGAAACGCCATCCCTGCTGGGAACATTGAAGTTGCTTACCATTGATCTATCCCTTGGGGGAAATAAAGTGTCTGTGAGTGGTGCGGTTTGTGTGATGTCAGCATGACATTGTTTTGAATGTGGCATTATTTCCTGGTGCTTGTTTCCTGGATCGTATTATCCGCTTTCCTTTACCAAGGCAGACAGCTGCCTTAGCCTGACAACCGGTTGTCCTCAGCGCAAATGAACTTCAGCTTTGGGAATTTCGGGCCAGAAAGGTTCTGAGGGACTCTGGGAGTGATGGTGCGTTCTAGGTCGTAGGTCATACGTGGAGAAGGAACAGGTCAAGGGTAGAGACTGAAGGGGAATATGAAGGAAGGTCAGAGCAAAGAAGAACTTCTGGAAATGAAGTAGAGGAGAGTTGACAACCACCTCGAATAGCCCCCGGTGCTTATGGGAAAAAAACCCAGTTTAATGCACTCCGTAACCAGAGTATCTGGGTTGCCCAGAAAGATTGAGCTGCTCAGGAGATTTCCGTGTTATGGTTTTGAAAAACAAATGTTGCTGAAAGGGGGGTTTCCATTTTGAACTTTGGGGACCGTCAGTCAGATAGAAGATGGGCTCAAAAGTGAGTTTGCTTAAAGAAGACATTTAACGGTTGTGTTGTTTATAGTAAAATAAAACCTCCTACCTTGCTTCAGTTAAAAGTGAAGCGCTTGCTTTTACTTCCATTCTCCTCGTCCCCTTCGTGGATTGTGGCAGTTGAAATAATCCATCGGAGGACCCACCTTTAGTGAGGTGTACTGTCGATGTAGTACACGGTGTATATCAGTGGCCATCTGCCATGGTGAGGCGAGTGTGGTCTCTCTTCACTACAGTAGTTAATATTTTCTAGTATTTTTTTATGGGGAGAATGTGAAAAGTGGCTTTTTAGACACCATCCCAAATGGGTCTGGGGGAAGGAAGGCTGTAAAGGATGTGAAAGTGGCACTCCATTCAGGATGTATTAAAATAATTTGCTTTTCAGGTATTAATAAGACATTTGTCATTGTCACTGATGTTTTAAAAAAGCAATGCAAATGTTGGTTGTGGCTGTTTTCCGCATGCTTTCTTCATATCTAAATGCTTCATTAATTATCCAAGCCTCTGGAGAATTAACTCTATTACGTTTGTATAGTGAGTTTGTAAACTGCTTGGCAAACTGATTAAGAAATAATGTACACCACCACGCTACCAGCGTGGCAGGTTTCTGGTAGAAATCGGGTGAGTCCAATTTGGAGTTCTAAGTTGCTGGATTGATGAGAATAGAAAGGCATTTTGGAAAAAGAAGAGAGAGAAAAGAGTAGATCCTTTAACTTAGTAAATAACTGAAAATAATGTCTGTCCTCTGTGGCCTGGAATCCAAGGAAAGAAATTCTCCTAGTGAATGTTGCTTTCTAACTCTTCCTTTTTAGAGTACCTCTTACATTTCCCAGATGAGGCTTTAACCACCGTCAGCAGAAAGAAGAAGGTGGCCTAGAAACTGACACCTAATTAGTGCCCAGAGGGAGAGAGGAATAAGCAATTTCAGATCTAGCTGCCCAAGGAGCATCCATCAGCTGAACTGGTCAGAGCTGGAGGCGTGTTGAGATGCAAGCCTCAGGGTCAGACGGTCTGTAAGCAAGATCACCTCCATCTGGTCCATCACTGCCAATGTCTCCTTCCCACCCCACATGCAGCCAGGCACCTTATGGAGAATGCCGATGGAGGACAGGTAAATTCTCACAATGAGGATGGAACCTGCAAGTATATGCCTTAGAGAGAGCAGGATATCATTATATTGGGAGTTCCTCCTTTTAGTGATAACTTACACATAACATCCCAGAATCCCATTCCCCAAAATTCAACGCATTCATTTCCGAGGCAATATCTGAGGGTCCTTGCCTGATCTTCACCAGGAGCTCTTCTTGGTCAAGTTTCACCTGTGGGTGAGGCTCGCACTCACCTCTTCTTAGATCATCATTTCATCTTTAATAAGCTGTTTTTAGAAAAGTACAACAGTTTATTTTCTTTGCTAATGCCTTGGGTTTTGTTTTGTTTTGTTTTGTTTTGTTTTGTTTTCCTACCTCTCCTCATATTGATCTTCTTATCTTTTGGACAAAACCCCACTTTAGCGTTCATTTCATTTCCTGTTGCTGCTCAATTCAGTGGCAACAGAACTGGCCCTTTCCCAAGCAGAAGTCAGTGACAGTTTCCTGAATGGCCCTGCCAATGCATATCACCCTTGATATTATGAGCAAGTTTGTTAGCAGGCTGGTGGCATTCAGGTACTCTTCCATCTGTCATAGAATTCTGGGATGTCTACCAAGTGTGACGGTAAATGAGGTCAGGGAAACCAGAACCATACTTCCCATTTTGCAGGTGTTCAAGGGGGGAAATTTTTTAGTGTTGGTTGTTTGACCCCCTCTTTTCGTATTCACCTTCTGTTCTCTAGTCCTTTCCACCCTCAGCCAGCCCCGTGAACAAGCAATTTTGCGTTTCTCACATGCGACCTGAGGACAGCTCTTTCTCATTCTCTTTTCGCATTCTGTAGGGTGTTTCTTCAGTACACCAAGATTATATTTCTCTCTCCTGCGGCAGCTCTCTGCTTCTTGGGTACCACCAGCCATTGTTGAGTTCAGGTGGGGCCAGTAATACCATATTTGTAGCATGTGCTCTGCCATCCCTTCAACCTGGGCAGATATAACCAAGGTACCACTGTATACTTTCCCAGAGAGCATGGCTGCAGCCTCAGAAATCTTTGCAGCTCTCCAACCATCCAGGACTAGTTGATCAGAACTGATTTTATTTGTCTGATAACGAATCTTATTTGTGAACTGATTCTTATTTGTCTTTCTACCTTGGGCTCTTTTACCATTGGCCCAAAACAGTACACCAGCCATTTAGGAAGCATCATCCATAAATAATTGTGAGACTCCAGTTTCTATGCCCCCGTATTGCAGATGCTAAAGGAGGCTGACTTCTTTAGGCTAAATGAAGACAACTCTCTTGGGCCTCCTTTTCCATTCTCGTGTTCTTGGTCCTATCACAGAGGTCAGATAAGAGTTCGTCCTATTCTTTGTCTAATCCCACCTTCTAACAGGAAAGAACACAAAAATTTAAATTCCGAGGAGAAGTGCTCTTTGCGTATTTCTCTCTAACAGAAACCAGATGCTAATGCATAAGAAGGAGAATCTATGACAAAGGAACGTGAACCATGGCATCAGTCATCTGAGGATTTCATGCCAGAAGGGCTGCTATTAGCACTGTTTAGCACCTTCAGGGCTTTGAAAAGGGCTCTGCGACAGCATTCCAGGTACAGGACACAGCCAAGCCTCCTCTGCATATTTGGAAGGCAGTTCCAGATGGCCGCCTTTTGAGGTGCGTTTCTTAAAGCGCAAGAGAAGTGGAAATGAAGAGAGTTTTGCCTAGCCTCCAGTGACCGGTCCCTCTGGGGCCTCAGCAGACACCAGAGCCTGTTCGTCTGACCCCTCGGAAGCAGTCATCAAGGTTAGGATCAAAAAAGGATTTCAGTCTTTTTCCATTTTCTCATAGTAGGAGCCCCTTCAACCCAAGACTCCCATAAAATATAATGTACTGTTGGGAGCTATACTGTTTTATAAGCTTACTTCCTGCTGACAAAACTAGCTTTCCCCAACAGGAATAAAAAGGCGGGGTGGGGGGAAGTCACGTAGTGTTAGAAAACATTTCTGTGATTTAGATACGATGGCTCTGTAGAAAAAAAACAAAAAAAAGCCTTGTTCTAGCCTGAGAGTTTTCTGAGACATCCCTCACCCTACTGAGTATTTGGCCATTGATGTGCTCTAGGTCACTGACCAAGCTTTGCTAAATTTTTCAGAGAGAGTTAGTCAGACCTCTCTAGTTAATGTCCATGTTTTTCCATAAAGCATTTTGGTTCTATCATGGACCCTAACTTCACATGCTGAGACCTATGGGTCCTCCTTATTCCATAGTAAATTAGGACTTTGGCAGTTTTCCCGCTCCTAAACACATTCTTTCCTGTACAGGATCACTTTGTCCATCTCCTGCTTTAATTCCAAGTACGTAAACAAAACCTCAAAGGGCCTGAGAAGGTAAGGCATGCCAGAGTCTGTGTTGTGTGTCGGGTGTCAAGCTCTTTGTTAAGAAGGTCTGCAGTAGACCTTTGGTGTGGGCTCTGCCAGAGACTGTCGTGAACACTTTGCTTGAGATCCGTGCCCTGTAAAATGGATATGATGTTTTACTGATGTCTGTAATACATTTGTAAACTTCCAATAAAATTTGAATAAAAGAAATGTTGCCATTCTTCTCAGTCTTCCCTTGCTTTCCAGGTTTTTGGAAATCGTTGACTTTGAGGATCTCAGCAAAAGAAGAGAGAGGCTGCACGTGTCAGGGGGGTGAGATTTGCTACGAAAGGTGAACCTGATTGTTTAAATCAGGATTTCTCAACCTGGGCACTATCCACATTTTGTTCCAGTCCATTCTGTGTGACAGAGGACCGTCCTGGGCATTGTAGGATGTTTAACAATACTGCTGACCTCTACCCATGGCCAGTAGCACCCCTCCCCCTGAGATGTGACAACCAAAAATGTTGTCACATTAGGATAGCTACTATTAAAAAAAAAAAGGAAAGAAAATAACAAGTGAGCGTGGATGTGGAGAAATTGGAAAACTTGTGCACTATTGTTGGGAATGTAAAATGGTGCATCCTCTGTGGAAAACAGTACAGCAGTTCCTCAGAAAATTAAAAATAGAACTACCATATGATCCAGCAATTCTACTTCTGGGTATATACCCAAAAGAACTGAAAGCCGGGCCTCAAAGAGATATTTGTACAGCCGTATTGATAGCATTACTCACAGTAGCTAAAAGGCAGAAGCAAGCGAAGTATCTGTTGATGGATGAGTGGATAAGCAAAATGTCATCCAGACATACAATGAGCTATTATTCATCCTTTAAAAGGAAGGAAATTATGACACACGCTGCAACGTGAATGACGCTTGAGGACATTGCTAAGTGAAATAAGTCAGTCACAAAAAGACAAATGTTGTATAATTTTACTTATATGAGCTGCCTAGAGTGGTCAGATTCGCAGACACAAAGTGGAAAGGTGGTGCCTGAGGCTGGGGAGAGAGCGAGTGGGATGTTGTTTAATATAGAGTTTGTGTTTCAAGGTGAGAATTCTGGAGTTTTGTTGCACAACAACGTAGATGTACTTACTACTGAACTGTACACTTAAAAATGCAAATTTTATGTTACCTTTATTTTACCAGAATTTCTTAAAATGCCTCCTTAGGGGCTTCCCTGGTGGCGCAGTGGTTGAGAGTCTGCCTGCTGATGCAGGGGATGCGGGTTCGTGCCCCGGTCCGGGAGGATCCCGCGTGCCGGAAGCGGCTGGGCCTGTGGGCCGTGGCCGCTGGGCCTGCGCGTCCGGAGCCTGTGCTCCGCAACGGGAGAGGCCACAGCAGTGAGAGGCCCGCGTAACGCAAAAAAAAAAAAAAAATCCTCCTTAGCTGAGTGTCCCCTGAGGACAAAATCACCGCTGGTTGAGAACCACCAGTTAAAATGCTTTGCCTTGGGGGTTTCCCTGGTGGCGCAGTGGTTGAGAGTCTGCCTGCCGATGCAGGGGACACGGGTTCGTGCCCCGGTCCGGGAAGATCCCACATGCTGCGGAGCGGCTGGGCCCGTGAGCCATGGCCGCTGAGCCTGCGCATCCGGAGCCTGTGCTCCGCAACGGGAGAGGCCACAACAGTGAGAGGTCCGCGTACTGCAAAAAAAAAAAAAATATATATATATATATATATATTTTGCCTTCTTAGCATCTCCGTTCCTTGAGGGTTCTCGAAGCTGACTCCTACCCTGGGCCATACGGTTAATTTTCACTTATTAGCAAGAATTGAAACCAGCAGATGACCGAAAATATTTGTATTTGCTTTTAAGCAGATAATAAGTGGGTTGTGTGGCACGTTATATGCATGGCTGTGTTCTGGTTAGGATGGTATTGGTATTGTCTGGGAGCCAAGACCAAAGCCGCATGTAAATTAGATTTCCCCGTGTCTGATCCACAATATTTGGGACCTGCTGGATACTGCAATATCGTTTATTCATTCATTCAGCAAATGGTTATTGAGAGCCTGCTCTGTGCCAGGCAGTGTTCTAGGTGCTTGGAATACAGTAGTATACAAAACAAACAAAACCCCCTACCCTAAAGGAGTTTACCAATTTGACTCTTTGCTAGGCGAGAAGTCTGCAACTGCCTCACCCACCCTTAAGCATGAGGACTTGGAAGTTGCAGGCGAGAGTTATTTCATTCTAAGCCCTCTGAGAGCCTTTGGATGAAGCTTTTAGAAATGGCAATGACTGTGCCAGTTCTGCTCACAGACCCTCCTGGGGAGCATGGCTGTCAGGTAGCCATGGTTTCACTCCATGACCCCGCTCTTCCTCCTCCTCTGCAGAATGATTGGGGTCAAGAACAGCAGCAAACCAGTAATCTGTAAGTGACCTGGCAAGACATGATAAAGTAGACCAATCAGATTATCTCTCTTAAGAATGTAAATTAAGAAATTCTGTGTAAATTGGTGGAGCCACTATGGAGAACAGTATGGAGGTTTCTCAAAAAACTAAAAATAAAGTTGCCATATGATCCTACAATCCCACTCCTGGGCATATATCTGGAGAAGACTATAATTTGAAAAGATACATGCACCCCAATGTTCACTGCAGCACTATTTACAATAGCCAGGACATGAAAGCAACCTAAATGTCCATCAACAGATGAGTGGATAAAGAAGATGTGGTACATATGTACAATGGAATATTACTCAGCCATTAAAAAAGAGTGAAATAATGCCATTTGCAGCAACATGGATGGACCTAGAGATTATCATTGTAAGTGAAGTAAGTCAGAAAGAGAAAAACAAATACCATATAATATCACTTACATGTGGAATCTAAAATGTGGCACAAATGAATTTATCTACGAAACAGACTCGCAAAACAGACTTGTGGTTGCTGGTGGGAGGGGTGGAATGGGAGTTTGCGATTAGCAGGTGAAAACTATTATATATAGAATGGATAACAAGGTCCTACTGTATAGCACAAGGAAGTATATTCAATACCCTGTAATAAACCATAATGGAAAGGAATATGAAAAAGAATGTATTGATATATGTATAACTGAATCACTTTGCTCTACAGCAGAAATTAACAAAACATTGTAAATCAACTATACTTCCATAAAATAAATTAAAAAAAAAAATCCGAGAGAATGAGACAGTGGAAGTTAAAGCTAAGAGGATGTATACGGAGAGCTGGCGGGTGGAGTTAGGCCCACAGGATCATGATAAGATGAAAGATGGGAAAGCAGAAGCTCGGGCTAAGAGCGGGTGCAAGAGCAAAGATGGATGCAAGCACAGCGATGTGAAGTGACCCAGAGGAGTTGGTCCTCATGACTGCCTCACCTCCACACAGATTCCAGTTCCTGCCTTGGAGGTGCTCCTCTAGGATTACTGTGGGACTTTGGTCCCTCCCCATTGTGTTTATTTCATTACATATCTACACAAGCTCCTATTCACACTGAAGTGTTCCTTGCAACCCTGATTCAGAAATGAAGGATGAATTCTGAATGCCAGTCCACACCTTTTATTTTGCCCCACTCCCCTTTAGCCTTTCAGATTCCATCTCAACCACTTGCTAGTTGTGTCATCTTGGGAAATGTCCACATCCTCTCTGAGTCTCGGTTTTTAGCTAACAAATGTGAGTATGGTGGTGGTGTTGTTTGGATTTACTGGAATAATGCACATGAGGCTCTTAGCACTGAGTCTGCCATTGTAAGAGCTTAAAATACCTTAGCTGTTGATGTCGTGTTGTTATTACTACTACTTACCCAGCCTAAGAGAGGGTGGCAGGAACTAGATACCGTGAGTATCTTGTCTGAGAGTATTCATTGTCTTTTCTTCTAATGTGAGCATTAAATAGGATTTTGAGACATCCCAGAAAGGCCTGAATCTTTACCATATTTTTAAAATGTCTGCAGAGCTAATTAAATGATACAAATCTCCCACAGGGGTTATAATTCAGTGCATCTAGGGTAGAACCCCAGTATCTGCATTTTTAACAAGGCTCTCCATGTCAGTCTGATCTAGCTGGTTTGAGGACCTCACTTTAAGAAATTCTGCCTCAGCATTTGTTTGTTTTCTTCCAAGTATCTGGGCAAAACAAACAAAAAACAGCTCTTCCAGCCCCATCCATTTCTGGAGAAGCTGATACCAAGCCCTCTGGTCAGGATGGAGAGATATGAGCCTGGGGTTTGTAATCCAATTTTGGAGGATCTCAGGTATATTCACACTTGCCTAGAAGTGACAGTCTTCAAAAAAAGAAATGTAATTTAACTGACTTTAATTTTTCTGAGAGATATATATCACTGTATATTAAAGTGATATGTAGAAGAGAAGCATAGCATGGAAGAAGAAGGTGAGTTTGTTACAGAAAGTGGGGTCTGGCTGCCCGCTGCTCGAAAGCCAATACTAGAGACCCTAGGTTGGTGGAAAGGAAAGTTTGCTTATTTCAGAGGCTGGCAACTGGCGGGAGACTCGTGTCCAAAGGCTGACTTCCCCCACTGACAATCAGTGGGCAAGAGTTTTAAAGGGGAGTTTCACTGGTGTATAGGCGGAGGGGACTACATGCAGAAACGGCACAGTCAGCTCTGAGAGTCATCTCGAAATTGGTCATGCGGTGCTCTGATCCACATCATCTTGATTGTTTCAAGTACAGTTAATCTTCATTTCCAGGGTCAGTTTGTTCCCATTTCTTTGAGGCCTGTTCTCGGAATTGTGGCAGCTTCTGTCATGGCTACAGTCTGGTCATCATGTAGTTAACTTCTTCCACTTGTGGCGGGGGTGGTTTCTGTATCTACAAACCAGCTCAAAGAATATGGCTCAGAATATTATCTATAGCCATTGAGGAGGAACTAAAGGTCCTTTGCTTAATCACTAAACTATTATTATTTTGTCTTGTTTGAATGTTTTCCTTTGTTTCTGCATTTTTTCACTTCTCTAATTAAATTTATTCTTTGACTGAAGTTTTTCTACAGACAAAAGGCGGGCGGAGGACATGGGGGCGGGGAGAGGGATGGAGAAGGACCTTAGGGTCCTGCTCCATTTCAAGCTTATCGTGAAATACAGTCTAACAATTATGTTTGAATTTGAGAATTGCTACTTTTGGTGCGTATAGCCAATGGATTTCACACGTCAGAATTACCTAGGTAGATTATTTAAAATCCAGAGTCCCTGGCCCCATCCCTAGGAAGTCTGATTTGGCAAAACCTGGTAAACTGCATTTTTCATAGACATCTAGGGATCTGAGAAGACCCTTTGGGAAAAACTGCTCTGAGCCTCTCTCATCATGGGAAATCCTTCGCATTCTATGAGCCCTTAGGTGCTAAATGCATCCAGCTTGTGTTATAGAGCTTCAGTCTGGAAGGGTCTGCTTCTCAAGTGTTCATCTACCATATGTGTAAAGTACACTGGTTTCCTAGTGATGCAGAATGAGAAACATCAGCCTCTTTGGAAAACCAATGCCAGTGTCACTTCTAACTACAGCTAGTTTTGCCCGAGAGAGATGTCCAGACAAGACTCCAAGAAGGAAACCTTACCAGAAGATGCAATAGGTAAATAATCGAAGACAAACACAGGCTGAAGTCTAGCGGGAAATGGTCAAGACATTAAATGACACAATTGTACCCAGCAGGAGAACAGCTTTCTCAGCAAAATACTAGCAAATACTTGTTTCCCTGATAGGCTGGCTGATTCTAGAGATAAAACAGATCATGTGGGTTGTTGGGCAGCTTTGTACCATTAACAGACTAGTTAGCAAACAAGTGAGACCAGAAGTACCAGAAAGTGAGCCCAATAACTTGAGGAATTTGGGCCATAAAAGGCAACTGCCTTAGGCCACATTCTTCGGATTTTAGGTGGTTGAAACTTACTTCAAACAAACTTGAGCATAAAGGAAAAAGAGAGAGAGAATTTATTTGAAGGAGACTATGTATCTTGCAAGAATCAAAGGACAGCCCGTGCATGAGAACTTGGAACCAGGAAGAAGAAAGCCACCAAGAGCTCAGAAAAATTCTATCCTAGTTTTTAAATCTCTGTTTCCCTTCAGCTGTCTGCTTAATCTCCCTTTGTTGATCTGCTTTGGCAGCTTTGGGGAGCTCATGGACATAGGTGGCTCTCCACAGCTCCCACATTTAACCCCTTATTCTCAGGAAAGAAACTCTGATTGGCCCAACTTGGGTCTGGTGCTCATTCCTGGTCCAATCACCTGTTGGAGGAGAGGGGGTGATGCCTAGGTGCCCCCGTGCTGGTGGGGTGCTAGTTCTTGTGGGTGAGGAAAGAGTTTGCAGATAGAGAAAGTCATGGGCTGGGCAGACACACCAAAATGTACCTCCTGTAACAACTGTCCCAACGGGAAGAGCCAGGATTGTCACCTATTCAATGTATTGCCACACAGTCGTGTGCACTGTACTTATTGAGTTGGAGCTACCATCTGAAGGGAAAGTTTCTACAATCCTCCAAACCCTATGACTCCAACTGGCCCAGTCTCAGCCACGTGGTGCATTCAAAGAAGTACAATTCAGGAACCAAGAAATATTATAAATCTATACTCATTACTTCAAATCTATACTGTCAGGGAAATGACAATGGAGAGGTGAATTCTTAAAGCATAGCAAGCATCTTAAAATTCTCTCTCCATCGCTGCTCCTACTATTCTGCACATGGATGCCAGCTTTCCCCCCAAATTCTCTCTTCACCCTGAAGCATACCCTGTGCACAGATTTTTTTTCCATCCCATGTTCCCTTCTCCCTCACCTGCTCTTTATTATGTAAATCAATCAGCCACTCTGTCCTATATCGTTTTTTCCCTCTGTTTTACTCAACACCCAGACTCCCTCCATGCTATGCAGTTTCTGAAACTAGTTGAATTTTTTTTCTCCAAAACTATAGGAACGACAGAGGTCTTTTTGTCTAACTTCATCGGCTCTGTGAATTCCATCCAGCTGGAGGCCTCAAGCCAGGTAAGAGGATGACTGTGTGAAAGTTGTTGTATCTGTTCTCATGGTCAAGACCCATAACCTAGGAAACCTTTATGGTCAGGCAAGGTCTCAAGTCCGGCACCTTCTCTCTGTCTTCAGCTCATTCTGCCTCAGAGAGGTGTCCAGACGTGAACACGCAAGCCACCATTGCTGGAAAGCACTGCATGACGTGCATATGATGAAAAAACAGCCTGAAAGTCCAACCAAACTGATCTTTCCAGGTCTCCTCGTGGTCTCTGCCTTGCACCCAGCCTTTTGTACCTGCTGTTCCATCCACTTAAAACACTCACATCCCTACCTTCCCTGTTCTACCTGTCCTTCACCTGACAGACTACTCCTCATTCTTCAGGGCTCAGCTTAGATCTGCTTCCTCCAGGATGGTCCTAGCCCCTTGGAAATAGGTACCTCTGCCTCAGGCTTCCAGGGGACTCTGCATATCCCCTATCTCCATGATGTACTTGTGAGTTTATGCTTCTCCCCCATTACAGCCTGTACTACTCAAGGGCACAGGCATGCTGGCTGTCTTTTCAGCCTGTTCCTCTGGGCCTAACACATAGTAGAGCCTCAAAACATATTTTGAAGGAATGTCAAAAGGAAGATTCCTAAAAATCGTTGTTCAGTAAATTAAAAGGGAAAGCACAAGCTCAGCCTTCTACACTTTGAATGTTTGCATTCCATCCAATGCTCCATGTTCCTTCTAAGACTAAGGCTTTTTTCTTCTGGATGCCGAGTTGCTGCAGGGCAAAATTTCAGTCAGAGCTTCCTATTAGTGCCTGTGGCCATGAGCAGGTTTGCATTACTGAATTTCCCCCAGATTGTTTTTGTTTTTTTAACTCTAGCTAAGCATAGTGTTTTCCAATTTCAAGGAGTAATAGTGCCCTTGGACTCCATAATGAAGCTACCAAATTTTCAAGTGCTATCAGCTCTAAATGCAAAAACCAAAGTCAAGGGAGGGAGGGAGATGCAAGAGGGAAGGGATATGGGAACAGATGTATATGTATAACTGATTCACTTTGTTATAAAGCAGAAACTAATACACCATTGTGAAGCAATTATACTCCAATAAAGTTGTTTAAAAAAAAAAAAAAAAACCCAAAGTCAAGAGTTCATGCCGCTGAATTATAATCAGATAATTTAGGATCTAATGAAAGAACCATCACTAGGAAGTGAAGGTTTAAGAATAGGCAAATCCATGTTGTTCTGGAAAGTATTACCCAGGAATAAACTTATATTAGCAAATGGAATAAACTATCATATCTCAATATCCTTCTTTCATGGATCTAGTGCTAATTACATGGCTATTGTTTATTAGAAAATATGCCTGAACAAGCCAGGACAGAACCGGGGGCACATTTAGTAGGTAATAGAAATCTGCAACCAAATTAGAAATAAATGAGATGGTACAGTCCTTAATAAAAGCCCCAGTGGCAGAAGAAACACAAAGAAGGAAGTTGACGCTTTCTATCCAGTAGCAAAAAGTAAATCTAGCAAAAGCAAATGTTATTCTAATTTTTCAGGTACAATCAACTATGCTTATTGTAAACAGGAGCCCAGTGGACAAAGGTTTGCAAAGACATACATTTAAAAGGTAGGTAATGCTACTGCCATAAAATTTTTTGAGGTATTGAAACCAATTTCCTTATCTACAATCTAGGGTTTTCTCTCATCTCTCTTTACCTGGGTGGAAGAACAGACCTTCCCACCTGAAAATATGGAGGTGAAGAGGAAATTTTCCTGGCCTGTAAGAGAGAGCAAAGGGCTAGGAACATACATGGAAGTCAATAATGAATTCCTCTGACCTAGAAATGGAGGACTAACTATATTCCTTTCACTTCCAAAGTATTCCCAGATAAAGAGCCCAGGAAAGAAATTGGCTCATTTATTTGCAAAATCTATCCTCTAAATTTCTTCTCTCAACTGTTTCAAAGTTGTTTTTCAGTTCTGCAGAATGATGATTCAGGGGGCGTTTTGTGTAAAGAATGGGTGTGGTTGAGACCTGTAATGCTCACTGAATATCCATGTGTTCCCTCCCTCTTCCCTGCCCCTCTGTGGTGGATGGGGTCATGTGACTAGTACTGGCCAAAGAACTGAGGGAAAGTGAGGTGTCACCCCTAGGCCTTTGTCTGCAGTCTCTCATCCCAAGCCCTGGTGACCAGGATGCACAGATTGAGATGCTGAAACATTGGATGGAAGCAGACCAGATCCCTGAGTCACTACATGGAAGAAGTCATCCATAACAAGCTCTGTTTCAATAAGGAATACAGTTGGCCCTTGAACAACTCGGGGCTCCAACCTTTCACCCGTTGAAAATCTGAACATAATTTATAGTTGGCCCCAGAATGCATGGTTTCTCCATATCCAAGCTTCTTTTGTATCTGAGATTCCGCATCCATAGATTCAACCTCGGATGCTGTAGTACTGTAGTATTTACTGCGGGAAAAAATCCGCGTGTAAGTGTATCCACACAGTCCAAACCCGTGTTGTTCAAGGGTCAGCTGAACACCTTTGTTGTATTAAACTGTAGAGATTTCAGTGCTAATTTGTTGCTACAGCATAACTCAGCCTCCTGTGACTAATACACGGGGGCCAATCTAAACCTCTCAAGGTTCCTCCTTGCCTAGACCATCTAGTCACGTGAGTTATTTGACGGCCATGAGACGTTCTGAAGGCCATAGGGTCAGTGCTTTGGATGTAGTTTCTTTTTTGACTTGCTTGCTTTGGTTTGGTTACATTGTTTGGGTTAGTTAAAGCCTCCATCCACGATAATGGCCTTGGAGAGCTACAGTCTATGAGACGGTGAGCTCCAAGCCAGTGCACACCTATTTTGCTCACCGTTGTATTCACACATGCTAAGCTCAGTGCCTGCACAGAGTAAGTGCCCCGCAGACATCTACTGAATGAAAAGAATAAAGTAACCAATTTAACAACTGAACGACTCACGCGAAGATTATCCGGATTGCGTGAAGCCCCCCACCACCCAAAACGCTGCCCTCGAAAAACTGGAAGAGACCTCCCCCTTCATACAAAGGCAGAGGCTGTGGGAGAAAACTACGGAGCTGAATTCACAGGACAACATACTCAGTCCTCAGATATTTATTGGGTACCTACTGTGTGCATTATTCTAGGATTGGGGATAAAACAATGAATAAGTCAGTCTTCCTGCTCTCGTGAAGCTCTGCTTATGTCTCTTTTGTCAAGCCAAAGTTCGGCCTGCAAAAAGAAAACTTTCCAATTATCTAGTTACCTGAGTTATCTAGTGTAAAGTGTAAGGCACAGCAGAAGGCTCAAGTAACCCCCAGTATGTTAACTCTGCAACCCTCACTTTCCTGGAGGCCTTGACTACTAACCAGCCTGCCTTGCTTCACCATCATTTCTGGGGCCTCACCTGGAGATTCCCACCTTCCTATTTCTTACTTGAACTGAGGAGATGACCCTTACCTTCCTCCCTTGTCCAGTCTCATTCTTCAGAAAAGCGGTTTCGTTTTATGAGTTCCTCTTGATCTCCTCAGGATGGGTCAGCATCCTGCACTTCTTGTTTTTACCAGTTTTTTTACCAGTGGTTTTAGGGATGGCTTGCTAGCCTTCCCTGTGTTAAATATCTCCAGCCAAGGTCAGAACTTTGAGTGCTTTCAGAAGGGTCACTGAATCTCCAGAGCAATGCTCCCAAGTGTCTAGACTGAAGTCTGCACTGAACTGGCCCAATGACTCAAGAAAAAAGTTTGCTTCCTCCATCTGGTCCTTAGAGTATCTTCTGGGGCCACACAGAGTAGAATCTGAGCAGTGCTCTGGGCTCAGAAGGGCAACAACGCTACTGCACCGCTGCTAATTACCCCACCTCCTGCCAGTGCTTTCCACCCCCTCCCCCTTGCCCCGACCCATCACCAAACAGCTGTAAATACATAGCTGACCACCCTCAAGGGTCTGGGATGGGGGGAACTTCTCCAGCATCCAGTCCTGCCTTTGTACCTTCTGTAGCCTCTCAACTGCTAGGCCAGTATTTTGAGTAGATCCAACCTCACACATAAGATAAATGATACCCAGAAACACATGTTCCCCTGAAAGGAGTCTCTCTCACATCATTAGGGCAGTCTTCCTCCTCCTCACAGTTCTCTGCCCTGCAAAGTAATGCCATCCACACAGTCCTGTAAATGAATCTTTTTTTTTTTTTAAAGACTGAGGCCAATCCTAATGTTCATAGCAGCATTATTTACAATAGCCAAGATATAGAGGCAACCTAAGTGTCCATCAGCATATGAACAGATTAAAAAAAAAGATGTGGTATGTATGTGTGTGTGTATACACACACACAATGGAATATTACTCAGCCATTAAAGACGGAAATTTTGCCATTTGCAGCAACATGGATGGAGCTGGAGGGTATTATGCTTAGTGAAATAAGTCAGACAGAAAAAGACAGTAGGAAAATCTATCTGAAGCCAACCAGAAGATAAAGTATTTGGTACTATTCAGATGTCTCTGGGGACCTGGGATCCTTTAAAAGGGAACCAGGCCCAGGTTCAGACTGCTCACATTTTATATCTGGGCTCTGCCCTTTGCCAGCTGTGTGCCCTTGGGCATGTTTGTTGCTCTATGTCCCAGATAGAAAGAAAATATATAACATGTGAGAGGCAAAGAGAAGTTCTCCTTTGCTAAGAGGTGAAATGAAACCCAAGCGTATAAATGAACAAATGAACCCCAAGTAGGGTAAGCCAAGGAAAGAGATGAAATGGCTCAACTTGGTTGACTCTGATTACTTCTCCTTCCTGCCTCACCCGCATCAAGATCCTTCTTTTTCAGGTAAAATTCATCCCTCAACTTCCAAGCCTAGGAGCCAGCTCTGCTGGGGGAAGTTATGAGACGTCAAATGAGAACAGGAGGTCCCTTTGACGCGCTGGTTGAACTCCAGGACACGGCTCCATTTATTCTCCCAGTGGAACACCACATTGCTTCCTCTCATTCTTTTCCAACAGGGCTGATCTAGGAAAGGACGAGGACCAAGTAAGTAATCCAGCCTTTGGATCTGACCCATATGGCATCCCATCTGTGAGCCGCAGAGAGATTCAAAGTTAGCTAGTACTGGGGGCCAGACCATATTTACACCATTTCCAGAATGGGAGCTTTTGACTGATCCTTGGCAAGTATATGAGAAAGTTTACTTTCCTTTCTTAAAATCTGTGTTTCTGTTGCTGTAATGTCTAATGCCTTTAATGTCTTTTAATAATTACACTTGTAATGAGGATAGCATGGGTACGATTGAAGTTGCATTTAGTTGGGGACCTGTTAGAATGTCAGAGCTTTGGGGAAGTATCTTCCTGGGCTGTGGGGTCAGACCACATCCCTGAGGGTGAGGCTGGGGAGGTACTTCCCCTGGAGGGAATGGATGACTCCATTGCCAATGAGTTTGGGGAGAAGGGAGGACTTCCTTCACAGTCAGGCTGGAGGGGAATTGGGCCAGGATTCTGAGGCATGGAGAGGTCCCAGGAGTGGATGTGCTGTCTGACTATGTCAGGGCAGTGATCATGCATGGCCCATGAGGGCACCATTCTTTTTTTTTTTTAATTAATTTATTTATTTTTATATTTATTTTTGGCTGTGTTGGGTCTTCGTTTCTGTGCGAGGGCTTTCTCTAGTTGCAGCAAGTGGGGGCCACTCTTCATCGCGGTGCACGGGCCTCTAACTATCGCGGCCTCTCTTGTTGCTCCAGACGTGCAGGCTCAGTAGTTGTGGCTCACAGGCCTAGTTGCTCCGCAGCATGTGGGATCTTCCCAGACCAGGGCTCGAACCCGTGTCCCCTGCATTGGCAGGCAGATTCTCAACCACTGTGCCACCAGGGAAGCCCATGGCCCATGAGGGCACCATTCTTAAGGAATAGAATGTGAATTGTGCCCTGGAGAAATGTACAACAAGATGGTCCCATGCCAGACAGAGATAGGAACTGGCTCAGCAGGAGACCTGGGATGGGCTTGGGCTTGTGCCTAAGTTGAGAGGCCTGTAACCATGCTTGGGACAATGTGGTAGAGAAGAAACCGTCTTTCTCCTATTGCTGTGGTCAGACTTGGGGAAAGACAGAGAGCAGGGCACTGGGGCCAGCAGCAGGAGTGGCCCATGGGACACACGGTCAGCATGTAGCAAGCTCTTGTTTGGAGCAGAGGTGACAGGAGGATTCCTGGGCAATGAGTGTTTGGGACAGTAATTGTGTCCTTCAGCTTCATAGGGCAATAATCACCTGTGAGCAACCAGGCATCTGACTGTGATTAATTAATATGCTTCCTGGACATCTGGGGTGAAGGAGGGAGATGGGCTTAGATGATCAGCCAGGGACAAGGAGTCACTGTATTTTGGAGCATCTGTGTAGGGTGATAACGTTTGTACACAATGGGGAATAGACATCCCAGTTACATGTGATTCTGTTGGCTTGTTGCCTGTGGAAGGAAAAGGTGATTAAATGGTCGTGGATTTTATTTTATTTTATTTATTTTTTCAATATTTGTTTACTTATTTGGTTGCATGGGGTCTTAGTTGCGGCAGGTGGGCTCCTTAGTTGTGGCATGCAAACTCTTAGTTGCGACATGCATGTGGGATCTAGTTCCCTGACCAGGGATCGAACCCGGGCCCCTTGCATTGGGAGTACAGAGTCTTATCCACTGCACCACCAGGGAGGTCCTGGGTATGGTTTTTAGATGTGTTTAACTGTTCTTTAAAAAAAAAACAACCAGTGAGTTTTATGAAGATGCTAAATTCTAGTTTGTTGGAAATTGTAGTGGGTTGAATTTTGACCCCCCCAAAAAATCTGCCCAAGTCTTACCTCCAGTACCTATAAATGTGACCTTCTCAATAGAGGTCTTTGCAGATATAATTGAGGGTCTCCAGATGACATCACCTGAGATTTAGAGCAAGCCCTAAATCCGGTGACTGGTGTTCTGACAGCAGAAAGGAGAGAGACACCCACACAGCGAGACACACAGATGGAGAAAGCCCTACGAAGATGAGGCAGAGACTGGAATAAGGTGGCCACAAGCCAAGGAACTCCAGGAGCTGCCAGCAGCTGGAAGAGGTAAGGAAGGATCCTCTGTTAGAGCCTCCAGAGGGAGGATGGCCCTGCCAACACCTTGATTTGGGGCATCTGGCCTCCAGACTGTGGGAGGGAAACTTTCTGATGTTCTCAGTTGCTTGCTTTGTGGTGATTTGTCACAGTGGCCCCCAGGAAACTAATGCAAAAGCCTATTCAGTGTTTGCTGGTATCAAGTGAAAACTCAGTCATAATTTCATGCCCCTTTCGCTAGAGGGAGATTCTGAAAACCTGGTCTAAAGCATGTGACTGATTCATTAAGTGCCGTTCTGAGGCAACAGTTCTTTTTTTTTTTTTTTAAATTCTAAAACTGTGCTGTACACTGCAGACGGTTTTGTAAGTTTTGGATTGTGGGCCCTAACACTTGTCTTATGCAGTTGATATGTCTGAGTTCTTTCCTAGTGTAATAGAGCTACAAGGGTAACACTTTTTTTTTTAATTTATTTATTTTATTTATTCATTTTTGGCTGTGTTGGGTCCTCGTTGCTGCGCGCGGGCTTTCTCCAGTTGTGGCGAGCGGGGGCTACTCTTAGTTGTGGTGCTTGGGTTTCTCATTGCCGTGGCTTCTCTTGTTGCGGAGCATGGGCTCTAGGCGTGCGGGCTTCAGTAGTTGAGGCATGTGGGCTTCAGTAGTTGTGGCTCACGGGCTCTAGAGCACAGGCTCAGTAGTTGTGGCGCACGGGCTTAGTTGCTCCGTGGCATGTGGGATCTTCCCGGACCAGGGCTCGAACACGTGTCCCCTGCACTGGCAGGTGGATTCTTAACAACTGAGCCACCAGGGAAGCCCGAGGCAACAGTTCTTAAACTTGAATGCACATCAGAATGCCCAGGAAGGACCATTAAAACAGAGTGCTGGGCCCCACCCCAGGGGTTCTGATCCAGGCAGTCTGGATGGGGCCTAAGGATTTGAATTTCTGACAAGTTTTCAAGGGCTGCTGCTGCTAGTTTGGAACCACACTTTGAGAACCACTGAGTTAAAGTTACACGCCACCCCCCAGCTCCCACCCCCATGCCGCTGCAAGGGAGTGCTTCTAAATTTAGAAACTAGTGGGAATTGAGGGGAAAGCATCCCACTTGGGATGAATGATGGGAAGAATAAAATGTGGTTTTTTAAAATTTCCTGTGGTTTACAGTGGCTCAAAGTTATCAATCAAAGAAACAAAAGCTGTTCTGTGACGAGCAATACCTCTTTTCCCAATCGATCTTTGCCGTCTTCCTCCGAGTGTAGACGAGTCTATGGACTGATCTGGTGCTCAGTAGGCAAACCGTTTGAAGTCCCCGGGGAGATCGTGAATCCACGCTGTAGTCGTAAACTTGGTTAGAACTGCAGGGTGATTTTGTATTACACTGGACCCGTCTTGTACACCGCTTCACTTCTCTTGGTCCAGCCTCTTACTGCACCTGCGGCTCTGCCAGTGAGGTCAACCCAGGCGTCAACAACTCCATGCAGACACAGCCTGCCACTGCCTCTCCTTGGGTCCTTGTTCTGGGCCACTGGCGTCTGGCTTCCTGCCCTGGGTCTTCTCTCATTCCTCGCACACGCAACCCAACATGCATAGTGCAAGAAGTTAGTGCTCATGAGGTCGTTCTTGATGCTAAGGAACTGAGCCAATGGATAAATATTTCCTTTTTCAATTCCTAGGTGGGCAGTCCTGGCTTCTCTTTCACATGGCTTCTCAAAGTGTCCTATGGGATTATTTCTTGCCCATATAGGTGTCCAACTAAATAACAGTTCTCAGTATAGACTTTTCATTTCTTCCGTGTTAATCCTTCAGTCCTGCTCCCTGGGACCATTTCCCAAAGAAACCTACCTGCACTCAAGCCTTTGGCTCAGGGTCTGCTTTTTAGGGAACCCAGGCTAAGACACTTACCTATACCCTCCTTCTTCCTTTCCCACCTTTTGGAGATTGATGCAAGTTCAAAGACTCAAAGTGTGTGTGTGCATCTGAAATTTGGGGTGTCTGCTGGAGGGAAGGTGGATGTTTGTTGGCTTCTATTGGGTAGCTTTGACACAAAGAAATGGAATTTCCCCATGGGTGCTTCATGGAAGTGGGCAAAAAAAGGTGAACTACCCCCAACCTACTACCCTCCCTGGAGAAAGACCTTGGATTTCATTGACTGTTTTCATCAGAGGGAGGCCTGTTATTGGCTCGGGCAGATCCCAAAAAGGCTTGGAGTTCATCTGTGCTCACAAGCTAGCTATATCCCATAGGAAGACCCTACAGTTTTGTTCTAGTTTAATGCCATGCAAATGGCTTTTTTAGCCTCTGAAACTCCTAGACCTGTATGATAAGCTAGTCCAGTGGTTCTCCAAAACTGCTCTATGGACGGCCTTTTTCAAAATCAGCAAGGAAGCTTTTTATTTTCCAATCACGGTAACATATAAATGACATAAACTTTACCATTTTAAGCATTTTTAATTGCACAATTCGGTGACCTTAAGTACATTCACACTGTTGTACAACCATCATTACTATTTCCAAACATTTTTCTTGACCCCAAACAGAAACTCTGTAACCATTAAGCAATACTTCCCCATTCCTGGCCCCTGGTAACCTCTGGTCTGATTTCTGTTGTCCAGTCTAGATATTTCATCTAAGTGGAATCCTATATTATTTGTCCTTTTGTGTCTGGTTCATTTCACTGAGGATAATGCCTTCAAGGTGGATTCATGTTGTGGCTTGTGTCAGAACTGCATTCCCTTTTACGGCTGAATAATATTCCACTGTGTGTATATACCACATTTTGTTAATCCATTCGTGTGTTGATGCCACCTTTTGGCTATTGTGAATAATGCTGCTAGGAACCAGGGTGTACAAATGTCTGTTTGAGTCTCTGCTTTCACTTTCTTTGGGTATATACCTTGAAGTACAATTGCTGGATCATACAGTAAGTGTGTGTTTAACTGTTCAGGAAGCATCATGCAGTTTTCCACAGCAGCTGTGTCATTTTTCTCACCTGCAATACAGAAGATTCCATTACCTCCACATCCTAATGGCTTTGTATACCTAATGGGTGTGAAATGGTATCTTACTGTGGTTTTGATTTATTTGCCTAAAGACTAACTAGGGAGCTTTCAAACAGATCCACATTCCCGAACTCTACCTTTGGGTATTTGGGTTGGCTCTGGGGTTGGGGCCATAGATCCAGTACAGTCTCCTATCTAGTCTAGAATTCTCTTTTTATAATTCCCTGAAATTTTAGTCCAGTCTCTGCATAAGTCTAATTGTATGAAACTTGCTGCTTTCTGGTCAAGCCCAGTCTACTTTTACCCAGTTTTAGTGATTTATCTCCTAATCGGAATTTGTGTGATTTACAGCCACCGACATAGTACAGGGCATGTTTTCTCTACCTGAAGGACACCATTCTCTCACCTCTACTTTTCCCGGCTCCTTCACCCTATGGCTTCACCCTGGAGACTTTTCTCAGACCATCCCCCTCGCCAGGCTGAAGCTGGAGGACCCTAGCATCTTAATCTCCCTCTATCACAGTGTTTCCACATGTGTTGCAATTTCCTGTTTGTCTGTCTCTGCTACCACACTCTGAGTTCCTTAAAAGGTCACAGCTGTCTACGTCAGTGTTCCCTGGTGTCTCCCCGCTGCCCTGTGCATAAGGTAGGCACTCAACAAACAGAGGTTGAAGCATCTGTTGAAAAACATAAATTCTGCACCAAATGCACAAGAAAATACTTTGGGTTATTCTTCAGTATGAAACTCAGTTATGCTTGTTAACGTTAGGAGCCCCCCAGTCAACCAGAAAGAAAGAGGATTTACTAAAACCTAGATAGCCTTCAAATCAGGGGATGGAATCTTAAACCCATGAGAAGTATCATCTATAAGCAAAGGGAGCTAGAGAAGCTGCCTAATTCCTTTCTCTCCTCACTCTTTTCCTCCACACAGACTTATTGCAAGCGCATACACTATGTGCTCAACCTGGACTTTCTTTGTACTAAAGAAAAATAAAGCACCTTAGGGTATATTTAAACAACCCCAGAGTTATATTTTTACTTGTGCATTTTACCTACAGCATTGGAAAAAGTAATTTTGTCCCAATTAGAATAGGTCTTTTCAACTGCTGACACATGTTCATAGAGCATCTGGATATAATCTGATTAGCATCTGGTGTGACGCTGTGAGATACTATCTCCCAGGGTCTCCCGTGGAGAAGGAAAGGCATAAACTTGCGTTCATTTGGACCATCCTAGTGTTGACATCTGCTGGGCTTCCCATCCTCCAGTGCTTTGCCAGAGTTCATCTGGGCAGAGAGCATCACCATACACTCTCAAGGTCCCACTGCAACTGGAGCAGAAAAGAAATGTCAGCACTCTGGGCCAGTAAGAGAATCTTAAGGCTTCTCTCCTCTTGCCCTCTGTATAAGTTAGAGCCAGTATGGAACGCATCACACATGTCTATAGAAGGAAAAGTATCAATAATTGGTAGGCCTCTCCCTGCCCCAGCTGTAGACACTGCCAGCTCTTTGGTTTATGTATTCCCCATTCACCTTCAGTTTGCACCCTCAGATAATGTTGCATGATACATTTCTTGAGAATTCCTTCCTAGTTTTTGTTTTGTTTTGTTCCTTTATGAGGCACAGCTTTAAAGGAAAATAGTTTCATGAAGTTGTGTTTGTTTATTTTGAGGGTTAGTTTTTGTTTTAGGTTGAAGCAATTCAAGCTGGTTTCCCGAAATGTAAACAAATGGGTATCTTCTCCCTGCAAATGCTTAATTCCTGGTGTCTGATGAATACATTTCATTGAATTGGGGATGTGGGAGCAGCCACTTGACATTCATCACCCATAGAACAACTGAGCTGGGAAAGCTTCGAAAGGCTATTCTGTATAAGAAGGAAGGAAAAGGCGGGTGCGTGCTTTGAGCGTTAAGTGGCTACTTGGGCAAGGTCTGAGCTCATCCTAGATTCATCACTTTTTGTGATGAGACAGGTTTGGGGGGACAGGGTGACTTGTAAACATTTGGCTGAGTCTCACATACCCTTTACCTATGTAAGTCCAGTAGGGCCAAACAAACACACTGATTTATGTTAGTGATTCAGGCAAATAAATATTTACCGAGTGCCTCTAATCTATCAGGCACTGGAAGGCATGCAGAAGGGAGCAGGCCCAGCACGTTCCCTTGTCCTGACTACAGGTGGAGTCTCGTAAGGAAGACTGGCCATCAGAGGTGAGCACAGACATCAGCACCGTGTCCTGAACCGTGGGGAGGTCAAGAGTGAGAATGCAGACCCAAGAAGAATGGGGATGGGAAGCTGCACTGACTGAGGTGGTGAGGATGGCCTCCCTGAGGATGTGACATTTCGGTTGATGCTTGGAGGCATCCATCAGTTGGAGGCAGAGAGTTCAAGGCAGGGACAACATCTTGTGCAAAGGTGGGAAAGAGCCTGGCACATTCAAGGAACTGAAACAGTGCAAGTATGGGTGGAGCAGAGAATGAGAGTCAGAGGGTAGAGTGAGGGAAGAGGTGGGCAGTGCCGGTCCCACAGGCATTTCGAGCCTTACTGAAGCTTATGTTCTTGTCATAGAACAATGGAAGCTCTTAAAATTGCTTAAATCAGGGAGGATGTTACAATCCAATTTAGGATCAGTGGTTGTTCGGAGAATAAATTGTAGCGACAGTAGTAGAAGCAGGGAAACAAGTCAGTAAGTATGGAAGAGAATGCTCATTGCTCAGTTAATAATCATTTTTCCTTTTTTAAAAAAAATCCTGACTTTGTTCTAGTTGATAATAACACTACATCTCCCTAACCCCTTGCAGCTAGGACTGGACAATGAGATGAAAGTGAAATTTTGGGGTAAGGCTTCTGAAAATCCTTTGAGAGGGACTGATTCATCTGGGAGAAGGCCCTTTGGCACTTCACGTCCTTCCCCCATCCTCCTGCCTGGAGTACAGATGTGATGGCTGGAGCTTCAGCAGCCATCTTGGATTATGCAGTAATCAGAGTTGGCCCAAGGAGGTGGCAGAGGGTATGGAGTGATGGGGGAGTGGGAAGTGAAAGGCTTCCGATAGAGGTGATGCTTATACAGCATTTTGGAGGACCAGAATGATTTGATCAAGTAAAGAAACATCAGGGCAGCAATTAACATTTCCTGTTGTTTTTGTATGTTTAGTTTTGTTGTCATTTCAATATACATGAAAGATAAGGCCAGGGGTTGAAAATGGTAGCACATAGTCATATGCAGCCCTGTGACATATTCTACTTGAACAACACTTGGTTTCAAATTTTTTAAATTTCTTGTCAAGCTTTAAAAGTTAGGAGATTTCATATAAAAATCTGGATTGGAGGGGATTCTCTTGAAGAGCTAACAAGTTAGGCACCCTGTTTCTGCAAAGCAAGATAGTTAACTGAGTCCAAGTAGTAACTGCCTACGTCTCTTGACTCACTCACTGCTGATGCTCCCTGCTTGGCCCAGTGGGTACTTCAGTCTGCAGGCCTGAACCAAGGCTCCCTGCCAGCAAGACCCATGCAAGGCTCCCTAGACTGAGACTCTCTGAGGGCAAGTGGTGGAAACCAAGTGTTAATTGCATTAGGAGAAGGCAACGCAGATAAATTAGGATGCTACCTTGTTGAGTTTGGGCTTGGACTGGTGAGAGATGAGGGCAGGAGGGTACACAGAAGCCAGACTGGGGAGGCTGTGTGAGCTAAGCTGTGAGGTACGAACATTTCCTGGAAAACAATGGGGAACCAAGGAGCGTTTTAGAGATGAACTCCTTAAACCATGGATGTTTTCAGACTTTTGCTTTGAAAGCTGGGTGAAGAATGAATTGGAAAAGACTGTAGTTTTGTTGTAAACAAGTAGAGTTACCAGTTTGTATATAGTTTATGAGTTTGTATGCACATTTTTTTTCATTTGACTTTCATAACACTTCAGGAGTCAGGTATTGTCTATATTAATTTTAAATATCAGAAAACTGAGGCTCAAAACTGAGGAAATAAGACTTGCCCAAGGTCACGTACTAAGTGACAGAACCATGACTCTTAAAACCAAAGCCAAGGGGATTTTTCCCCCCCAGGACGTAGTTTGCAAGACAAAAGATGAACAATCTGATGTATCTCAGTAATGAGTTAGCAATCAAAACGAAATATGTATTTTAAAAATTCATATGATGAAGTAGGCATAGTTCGTCATCCTGAAACCTCATTTTCTTCCTTTCCATTATGTTAAATCTAAATGTCACTGTCCAAGTCTTAATGGCCTTTCATTTGTCTTTTGTTTGATTTCTTTCTAAATATCCTCCCGCTCGTTTGGTTCCCTTTTCCTCCCACTCCCTCTTTGCTTCTCTTTCCTTCCTTGTCGAGGGCTTTTCTTCCAGTGAGCTCTGATGCATGTTCAAATAGCTAAGTTTCGCCAGAGTTCCTCGTGTGCTCATGGAAGCTACCAACCCGCCGTAGCTGGACTTTACTGGTCCCCTGTCTCGCCCATCCCGCCCTCGCCCCCCAGGCCCCACACAGGTCTAAGGGTCATTGAGTTAGGACACACCTGGAGAGATCACCCTGAGCGTCTGGGCTGGCTGAGTCAGGCAGGAGAGTCACCCAGGCAGCCCCAGCCTCCAGGGAAAGGCATTCCACAGTTGCCCTAGGCATCCTGTTTCCAGGATCTATCCACACCAGCACTCAGGAGATTTTCTCAGCCACTCACCTAAGTCACGCCGTGCATATTTGGCAAGGACAGTGGCCATTCATGCCAGCCTCTCCCAGTGTTCCCTCCCTTTCAGAAATGCAGAGCTTAGCCTTCCCCATCCATACACACCCTCTCCTCTCCTCCTCCAGGGAGTGAAAAATTTGGCTCAGAAATCCACTCAGGGAGGGCTCCCAGCTTCGGCTGGCCATCTGGCGTGACTGCGGCCTCCAAATTATGTTCACATCCGTAGATAACCAAGTGGATTATCTCCAAGAATCATCTCCTCAGTGAGAAGAGAGGAGGTGGAGAAAACATCACATTCGTTTGCTTGTCTGGAAAAGACCGTGGACATCAGCAATTTGCCCTTGCTGGCAATAACATTTGGTCGCTGCTCTGTAATGCAAAACCTCAATGAGGCTTATTAGTGTGAAACGAAAAGGCCCTGAAGGGCAGCCAGGGTTTCCAGAACCCTGGAAACCAGAATCCAGACAGCAGGCATCCGCTGCTGTCTGGCACAGCCATAGAGCTGACAGGTCCCAACTTGGGAAAGGTCAGTAAGGGATCAGAGTACTCTGAACGCCTCACTGACCCATTAACCACCGTAGGTGTGATTAAGATGCATGTCCTTCCATTTCTGGATGTCATCCGCTTGTTGACAGGTTGTTCAGAGAATGAAAGCTAATGTTTAATAATTAGCCCAAGCAAAACATTTGTCAGGGAGGCGATTCTGGGAGAAGCTCAATGTCTTGCTGGCCTCTGGCAGCATGATGAATAGAGTTGATGTAAGTACATGTCGCTCGTAAGAATCTCTGTCCACAAACTCAAGAATTCCAACCTTTCTTAACTTTCCCTTAAATCAGTGATTCTCAGTCAGGTGTAATATAGGTCCCCAGGGGACATGTGGCAATGTCTGGAGACATTTTGGGTCCTCAAAGCTGGGGGCAAAGAGGGGGTGCTACTGGAATCTAGTGAGTAGAGGCCAGGAGTGCTGCCAACGTCCTACAATGCACAGGATAGACACCCCGCAGCAAAAAAATCCCCCAGCTCAAAATATCAGTAGTGGGACTTCCCTGGTGGCACAGTGGTTAAGAATCTGCCTGCCAATGCAGGGGACACTGGTTCGATCCCTGGTCCAGGAAGATCCCACATGCCGCGGAGCACCTAAGCGCGCGTGCCACAACTACTGAGCCTGTGTGCTAGAGCCCGTGAACCACAACTGCTGAAGGCCACGCGCCTAGAGCCCGTGCTCCGCAACAAGGGAAGCCACCGCGATGAGAAGCCCATGCACTGCAATGAAGAGTAGCCCCCCGCTCACCACAGCTAGAGAAAGCCTGCACGCAGCAACGAAGACCCAATGCAGCCAAAAATAAATAAATAGATAAATAAATAAATTTTTAAAAATACATATATATCAGTAGTGCCAAGGTTGAGAAACCCTGCCTTCAACTGACATAATTTCTACTCTAAGCCTTCCATTCTACTGGCAAGATGATTAATGTCTTTATGTCATTAAAGATTAATATCTTTATGATGAATGTCAGTTATTATTGGGGTTTTGACCCAAGGCTGAACCACAGTTCCGGGATCTTAGGCTGAGACAAAGTTGGGTAGGGGGTATTATGCTTAGAGCAGCAAATCCTTTGGGGAGGCAGCCAAGGGTCACATCAACTGAGGGCTGACTTTCAGCCCCTGTTCCTCGAGGTCTTTCCTTCTCTGCCAGGCGGCTCAGTGGGATCTCCATGGCTTCAGGAGCTGCAGCCCTTTCTCCTATTCTGACTTTAGCTTGGGGGTGTCCTTTCATCTAGAATCTGCCCCCTGATTTTTCTGCCAGTCTGTTTTCTTGCAAACCTTCTTCTTCCTCTTAGCACTGCAGAAATTTCCTACATTCTGTATGGGACAAGAAATCTCCCTGGCCACTTATACTTTCTTCTTAGGCATATGCCTGCCTTAAGCTTGAATAAAGTGAACAGAAAGAATAAGACAGAGGAGAGGGAAAAAAGCACATAAATTAATGTCTCAAAACATTATCCAGCAGTCACAAAGCTAATGGGGAAGTCAAATTAAGGAACGTGCATCATTCTTGACCTGGATCTAGCAGGGGTACCCAAGCCTTCTTCTCTTCTTCCCATAGCACCACCTTTCATGCCTGTGGGTAATATGAAGTTAATATCAGTTTTCAGTTATGCTGACCTCAGTTATCACCACACTGAATGAGAAAGGTTTTAAGGTCTCAGCCCTGGAGAAGATTTCTTGGAAATACTTACACCTTGGCATAAGAAGAAAAAGTTAAATTTTTGCACTCATTGGCAGTTACGATGCCAGAATCACCCTAAGAGTTTGTTCTGAGCAATAAAAACTCCTTTTGGAGATCATCCAACAGCATCTGTTAAAATTACAAATAAGCATACCATTAGACCCAATAATCTTTCTTCTGGGATTCTATCCTGTGGAAATAAAAGAATTTTGATACATGAGCATTGTTTATAGAGTCAAAAAGAATAAAGAAAAAAAGGCTGAAAGTCCATCACTAGAGAAATGGATTGGGAAATGAATGAGTTAGAATACATCCATATTATGTGTGATGGTTAATTTTCTGTGTCAGCTTGGCTGGGCCACAGTGCCAAGATATTTGGTCAGAGATTCTTCTGGATGTTTCTGTAAAGGTGTGTTTTGGATGAGGTTAACATTTAAATAGATGGGCTTTGAGTAAAGCAGTTTATGCTCTGTAGTAATGTGGGTGGGCCTCATCCAATCAGTTGAAGGCCTTAATAGAACAAAGACTGACTTCCCTTAGCAAGAAGGAGTTCTGCCAAAAGATTGCCTTTGGAATCAGACAGCAACTCTCCCCTGGGTCTCTAGCCTAATCTGCAGACTTTGGACTTGACCAAGCCTCTACCATGACATGAGCCAATTCCTTAAAATCAACCTCAATCTCATTCTCTCATTCTATTCTTTTAAAAGTTATTTTATTGAAGTATAAGTGAGTTACAATGTCGTATTAATTAATTAATTAAACTTATCATCAGCAAAGTGATTCAGTTTTTAACATATATATATGTATATATATACACATATATATTCATTTTCATATTCTTTTCCATTATGGCTCATAACAAAATATTGAATATAGTTTCCTGTGCTATGCAGTAGAACCTCATTGTTTATCCATTCCATATATAATAGTTTGCATCTACTAATCCCAAACTCCCAATCCATCCCTCCCCCACCCCTGCCCCTTGGCAACTGCAAGTCTGTTCTCTATGTCTGTGAGTCTGTTTCTGTTTCGTAGATAAGTTTATTTGTGTCATATTTTATATTCCACATAGAAGCGATATTATATGGTGTTTGCTTTCTTTTTCTTTCTTACTTCGCTTAGAATGATAATCTCTAAGTCCATCCATGTTGCTGCAAATGGCATCATATCATTCTTTTTTATGATTAAGTAGTATTCCATTTTGTATATGTGTGTATATGCACACCACATCCTCTTTATCCATTCATCTGTCAATGGACATTTAGGTTGTTTCCATGTCTTGGTTATTGTCAATAGTGCTGCTCTGAACATAGGGGTGCATGTATCTTTTTGAATTATAGTTTTGTCTGGGTATGTGCCCAGGAGTGGAATTCCTGGATCATATGGCAACTCTATTTTTAGTTTTTTGTGGAAACTCCATACTGTTTTCCATAGTGGCTACTCCAATTTACATTCCACCAACGGTGTAGGAGGGTTCCCTTTGCTCCACATCCTCTCCAGCATTTATTTGTCAACTTTTTAGTAATGGCCATTCTGACCGGTATGAAGTGGTACCTCACTGTAGTTTTGGTTTGCATGTCTTTTTTTTTTTTTTTTTTTTTGCGGTACACGGGCCTCTCACTGTTGTGGCCTCTCCCGTTGTGGAGCACAGGCTCCGGACGCGCAGACTCAGCGGCCATGGCTCACGGGCCCAGCCACTCCGCGGCATGTGGGATCTTCCCGGACCGGGGCACGAACCCGTATCCCCTGCATCAGCAGCTGGATTCTCAACCACTGTGCCACCAGGGAAGCCCGATTTGCATGTCTTTAATAATTAGTGATGAAGAGCATCTTTTCATGTGCCTGTTGGCCATCTGTATGTCTTCTTTGGAGAAATGTCTATTTAGGTCTCCTGCCCATGTTTTGATGGGTTGTTTGGTTTTTTGTTATTGAGTTGTATGAGCTGTTCGTATATTTTGGAAATTAAGGCTCTGTTGGTTGCACCATTTGCAAATTCTTTCTCCCAACCCATAGGTTGTCTTTTCATTTTGTTTGTGGTTTTCTTCACTGTGCAAAAGTTTGTAAATTTGATTAGGTCCCATTTGTTTACTTTGCTTTTATTTCTATTGCCTTGGGAGACTGACCTAAGAAAACATTGATACAATTTACATCAGAGAATGTTTTGCCTGTGTTCTCTCCTAGGAGTTTTATGGTATCATGTCTTATATTTAAGTCTTTAAGCCATTCTGAGTTTTTGCGTGTGTGTGTGTATGTGTGCATGGTGTGAAATATCGTTCTCTCATTCTCTCTCTCATTCTCTTATAATGGGCTCTTATGGGAGTGTTCCCTCAGACACACCAGTAGTTCCCAAACCCAGCTATGTACCAACAGTCACTCTGGGGCCTTTATTTAAAAAGTACTGATTCCCGACCTGTGGTTGCCAAGGGGGAGGGCAGGAGGGAGAGGGATGGACTGGGAGTTTGGGGTTGGTAGATGCAAACTATTACATTTAGAATGGATAAACAACAAGGTCCTACTGTATAGCACAGGGAACTATATTCAGTATCCTGTAATAAACCGTAATGGAAAAGAATATTAAAAAAGAATGTAAAAAAAAGGCACTGATTCCCATGTAACCAGACTTATCCCTGCTGTATCAAATCAAGTATGTTGGGACTCGGACCCAAGAATAGAGAGAGAAAGAGAGATCAATCTCTGTCTTATTGATTCTGTTTCTCTGAAGAACCCTAATACATCATAGAATACTATGCACCTATGAGTTAGGTCTACACCTAGGGACCTGCAGGGATTTCCATAATGCATTAAGTGAAAAAGCAATATACGGAAATACATGTTGTAAAAAAAAAAAAAAAAAAGGAACAGCCAAAAATATGCATATGTATATTAACATATTATGTATGGGCATAGAAAAGTGTTTGGGGGGAATAATGTAATAAGTTTTAACAGTAGTTATCTAAAAGGAGAGCAGGGAGGTAGAATAAAACTAGTGTGAAATCAGAAACTTATCATCAGGTAATGTCAATGAAAACTGCAGAATACCAAATTCTGTGATACTATGAAAAATAAGAAAATACTAAATACACTCATAGTCAGGGATTAGAAGTTAACAATTAAAAAATGAAAAAATTCATATGCTTTTGGATTGGAATTTAGGGCCACTCTTTTACTTGAATTTCTGATACGTTAGTATTATAATAATTGAGAAAAAAAAAACAAACAGATTTTTGGGTCCAAGTCCCAACATTCTTGATTTGGTAAAGCAGGGAAAAGACTGGGTACCTGGGAATCAGTACTTTTTGAAGAAAGGCCCCAGTGATTGCTGATGCATGTCTGGGTTGGGAATTACTGGTATGAATGAGGAAACACTCCCACGAGAGATAAAATGCAGAGTGTTTCTACAGATTGCCTCCTAAGGACTTCAGGGTGAGTGGGAAGGGGACATCCCTAGAGCTTCTGTTCTTGGGGCTTCCTTCTGGTGGCAGCCAGGCTGAAAGCCTTGAATCTTCTGTGAACTTCCTTCTTATCCCACACCTAACCCCAGTGCTCAAAGCTTAGTCCCAATATCACACACTGAGTAGAGTCAGATCTGATGTCAAGTGAACATTTCAAGACTAGGGAAATATCCTTAACCTTAAGCTTTTCTTAAGGCCCTCAAACCCAGGACTTCCTTTCCTGGCCTTGATCCCACTGTCCTCCTCCTCAGGAATGGCCTTGGTTCCTGGAGGAGAAGACATATACAAGATATATGTGTCCATGCATTTATATTCCCACATCCTACAGGCCCTAGAGTTGACTCAATCAGGCATGGCCATGGGGACTCGAGGAACCTGAGGAAGTGACATTTATGAATTGCGGGAAGGAAGGAAATGACACTCCCTGGGTTTGCCAAGTCAGAATGGGCACTTGCTGTTATTGGGGTGTCTTCCATTCTTTTCTGTTTCCTCTGTGCTTTTGCCTTTTGCTTTTTCCTTCTCCCTCTGTAGCCCAGAAGTCACTAGAACAGGGTACACAGTCAGAGTTGGAATGAAACCATTTCAGGTTATCACTCTTGCACTCCAGGTTCCAATTAAAGTCTCAGAGACTCTCAAAGCTGTTACCATGGCCCTCATCAGCACTCCAACCGCCCCATCACTGAGTCTGCTGCTAACTCAATTCATTATTATTTGAAAGATGCATTTGCTTCCCCCAGCCACCAGCAGAAAAACTGTGAAGGAGGGCTCTCAGGGTGAACAGGAGGGCAATCCCAGGGCTCCACAGCAAGTGCCATGCCCACAGTCTCTCCGGCACCCCACTGGAAAGGTCTGAAGATCTGGGACCTCCTGGAGCAGGGAGAAGGGGTTGTGGGAGGTGAGACTGAAGGTGCAGGCCACCCCCAGCTCTCACCCCCAGCTCTCACGGGCCACGGTCACCTCCCCTCCCTTGCCAACTCCACTCTTTCGAATGCCGTCTTTCTCTTTAGAGATGCAAAACTTCATATAGCCCTCCCTGTGTAATGACTTTAAGTCCATTATCTCATGTGATTCTCACTGGTTCCCAACAAGGTGGATGTAGGGCTGTTGCTCACTTCATCTCCACGTACAGATGGTGGAAATGAGGCTGAGAGGGACTTCCCTGGTGGCGCAGTGATTAAGAATCTGCCTGCCAATGCAGGGGACATGGGTTCGAGCCCTGGTCCAGGAAGATCCCACATGCCGCGGAGCAACTAAGCCAGTGCACCACAACTAATGAGTCCGTATGCTGCAACTACTGAAGCCCGCACGCCTAGAGCCCATGCTCCGCAACAAGGGAAGCCACCGCGATGAGAAGCCCGCACACCACAACGAAGAGTAGCCCCCGCTCGCCGCAACTAGAGAAAGGCCGTGTGCAGCAAGAAAGACCCAGTGCAGCCAAAAATAAGTGAATAAATTAATTTAAAAAAATAATAAATGAGGCTGAGAAGCTAGTTAGGTGACCTCCTCAGACCCAATTAATTCATAGTAGAGGAGATGGTACTTGAACCCAAGTCTGACTCCAAACTTCTTTTTTCTCATACCTACTGCACTGCCTTCTCATCTTACATAAATTGTTTGTTAAAGGGCACCCTCTTTTCCATTCCTTAAATATCCAGCCTTTCATCTTTGCTGATTAGATGTGAAAACCGTTCTCTTATGATTGACAAGGCCCTTGACTCATGCTGTTTTCTTTTTGTGTTTGCTTTCATTGTTGGCTGTTTCGCCTTTGCCTTTATTAGTCATTCCATGTGAGGGGTTTTTACTTTATACTCTATGCATCACAGATTATTCAGGGCAGAGAGTTTTGCAAATGTGTTGGGGACAATGTGAACTGAAATTGGCAAGATACATTTTTTCCCCTAAGTGGAAATTATTGTTCTATTGATGGGATGGTTTGTCTTCTTCATTCTGGGGACACTTGAATAATGGGTTTGAAAGTCACTTCAGAGCCAGCAGCACAAACAATACCATATCTGAGAGTGAAAGCAGAGGAGTGTCTTGAAATCCGTGATAGGAGTGTGCTTCTCCAGTTAATGAAAACTTTCCTGGTCTAAAAAAATATAGCGTGGAATAGAGCCAGGCCCACAGGCAACAGGAGAATATCATCACTGCCAGCAGAATATTCTGGGGCATGGATTTTTGTTCCTGACAAAAGAGGAAGGTCTGCCTTTTGCTCATAGAAACATTTTCCCAATGGAAAGCCCCAAAACTATATTTGTCAAAGTATTTCACGAGTCTCAGCAATTGGTAAGATGTAGAAATATTCATTAGTTATCAAGAGTGGAGAAAAAAAAAAGGGGGGCTTCAAGTTTGGGTCTTCACTTCAGCAGTTTTGATGATCTGTAGTATTTTGATTAAAAGCCAATAAATTATTATACAATGAGATTGATAACCCAGGGTAGACTCAAAGAAGTTGAAAGAACTCTTAATTAACTGCAAGGACAGCTGATCTCATTGACCAGAAATCTGTCTGATGACCAATTTCCCCTGCTCAGCTCAAGGTGCACTTGAACATGACCTGAGTTTGGCCTGCATTTGAGGTCCCTGGAGGGTGGCTATGGATCCCGTGATTCTATAGTCTTACAGTGCATCCAGCTCAGCTACAGTAAATATTGCTTTTTGTAACACTGCAACTTCAACAGTCTGGTGGGATGTGGGATATGTTTCCTTAGGAACTTGGAAGAATAGAGCCACCCTACTTCCTTTCCTCCCTCCTAAAACCCAAAGGCCTTGATTTTGGTCATGGTCTTTTTGATGCTAAATTCAAGAATAAAGAGGAAGGAAACGTTGGCTGGTGTCATGTGCAAATGAGCCAGTGACCTGGAGACAGAGCTGCAGGCCATTCTGCAGGCCTAATAAGAAATGAGATGCCACAGTATCGCTTGTGAGAGAGAGAGAGAGAGAGGACAGAAAGGGCCCTTATTAATCTGACCTCTTTGTGACTGTCCCTTCAGGCTCTTATCTTCCACATCTCACTGGTGTTAACCATTTGTTATTTCATCCAGATGCACTGCCAGCCCACTTCTCTGAAGGGCACTGGAAAAGACCCCAGCTTCATTTCTGTTTTATCTTCTAGGGCAGACAGGAAAATAGCCTTTTGCCATTTCCTCTTGATTAGTAAAGAAGATCCAGTGGTTTCTGCCTACGTGAACAAGGACCACCCTATACAAGAGGAGAGCAAGGCTCTTTGGAGTTCTGTCAATACAGAACTGACGAAAATTGAAATACTAAAGCAGTTAGCTTTGGTATAAAACATGTTGTCATGTTTTTTTAAATCATTGCATTATTTATTATATATTTTCAAAATTTTTATTGGAGTACAGTTGATTTACAATGTTGTGTTAGTTTCAGGGGTACAGCAAAGTGAATCAGTTATACATATATATATGTCCATTCTTTTTCAGATTCTTTTCCCATATAGGTCATTACAGAATATTGAGTACAGTTCCCTGTGCTATACAGTAGGTCCTTGTTGTTTATCTATTTTATATCTAGTAGTGTGTACATGTTAATCCCAAACGCCTAATTTATCCCCCCCCCATATTTCCCCTTTGATTTCAAGATCTGAGTCTCTTTCTGTTTTGTAAATAAGTTCATTTTTATCAATATTTATTAGATTCCACGTATTAGTGATATCATATGATGTTTGTCTTTCTCTGTCTGACTTAATTCACTTAGCATAATCTCCAGGTCCATCCATGTTGGTGCAAATGGCCTTATTTCGTTCTTTTTTTAAAGATGAGTAGTATTCCATCGTGTATATGTACCACATCTTCTTTATGCCATCTCTGTTGATGGGCATTTAGGTTGCTTCCGTGTCTTGGCTCTTGTAAATAGTGCTGCATTGAACATTGGGGTGCATGTATTTTTTCGAATTATGGTTTTCTCCAGATATATGCGCAGGAGTGGGATTGCTGGATCATATGGTAGTTCTATACTTAGTTTACTAAGGAATCTCCATATTGGTCTCCATAGTGGTTGTACCAATTTACATTCCCACCAACAGTGTAGGAGGGTTTCCTTTTCTCCACACCCTCTCCAGCATTTATTGTTTGTAGACATTTTGATGATGGCCATTCTGACCAGTGTGTCATGATTTTTTCAATGATTAATTGCCCCGAGCTTTGGCATTAAACATTAACATGCGGCACATAAACAGTTAAAATGTGCCTGCCCAGCTTCGGCTCTAGTCTGTCTGTCTACCTCATACAGGGCTAGGGAAAAGGCAGCACCATGTTTTGCTTCACAGTTTGTAATACTCACTGGATCTTCACAATAATGCTATGGCGGGGGGGGGGCGTGGCAGTATTGTTTCGCCCATTTTACAGACAAGGTATTGAGCTTTACAAGAACTTGATATATTTACTGTTTGCTGGAAGTTGCTCCAATACAGTGTGAAGAACCAGCATTTGCAACTCTCTCTTCTCAGATTGGTCAGTTGCGTTATTGTTCATCCAATTTATGGAACGTTATTGCAGCTGTTTACCAAAATGAGATGCCACCATGGTGCACTAACACGGGGGATTAGCCACAACATACTGTGAAAATACAAGTATGTGTATTTATATATGTATGATGAATAGAAAGAGTTCTGGAAACATGTTCACACAACTGGTAACAGCAGTCACTTCTGTGGAGGTGCACGTGATGGCGGAGGTGCCTTAGCTCTTTATTTAATGTACTTATGTATTGTTTGAGTGTTTAATGACAAAGGTATATTACATTTGTAATCAAGTTTTCTTTTACTAAAGATAAATGACTAAAACATTCTCCCTCCATTAAATCTCTTTCCCCCCTCTATTTCCAATTCTGTACAACTGCAATAAGCAAAAAGAATATAGTTACCCTCCATGGTAAAATTAATCCACAGTGACACAGACGCACATGACCACTGCCCCACCTTGTGAGAGGCAGTCCATGAATTTAAAACAAGAAAGGAACAAACATTGACTCCTTTGTATGTGCAGGGCACTTTCCCCTTGTCAGCCAGTTTGAGCCTTTCACTATCTATACAGAGAAGGCGTAATTAGCCCTGGTTCTACAGATGGTAAATCCAGAACTCAGAAGGAGTAAGTGACTTGCCCATGATCCCATACAATATGTGGCAGAGCTGCATTTGTGCCTTTTCTATACCACACTGCCTCCTGGAAACTAGCTTAATACAGTTGTATTTAGGTGAAACTGAAGATCAAGAATGATTATCATTGGGTTTCTATTTCTCCTTTTGCGAGACCTTTTAGTTTAATTTTTCTTGGCAATAATCTTTGCGATCCTAGTTTAGAGAAATGAGGGCAGTCCCCTGGGAGGAAAACAGGGGCCATTGGTTAATGTAATTTTTGCTGTCGTTCGATATAAATTGTGTGAGCTGGGTAGAAATCTGGGTAGCAGAGGCATTTTGGGTGAGAGTTGGTGACCGCAGCCCTCACGGCATTTCAAGCTACCTCTTGGCCCCAAAATGTTCCTTCATACATCATTGTCTGCTGTCTCCGGTTGTCCTTTCTTTGTTCCAGCCCTTCTCTCAAAGTGGAGACATGTGAGCTCCCACCCAGGAGGAGCAGATAGGTTACAACTCTAGAAGCATTTTTGTTTCCAGATAATAATGTACTTCCCCTCCACGACCAAGGTCACAATTTTAAAATGTCAACTGGGAAAAGAAATCCACCAGATTTTTACTAAACGACTTGATTTTCCAGGGGTGTTTAACTCAAATTTTGGCTAAATGGTAATTGGACAATTAAAGATTGACCCCTAACTCTCTCGAGTGAATTTACAGTTTTGTTAAGGACCAGAAAAAAAAAACAAAAAAAAAAACCTAGAAGGGGAGGTCACCAAAATATTAACAATGCTGATGTGAAGCAACAAGATTCCTAGCAATTTTTCATTTCTTCTTTATACTTTTCTAGTTTGTCCCAGATTTTCTACGAAGAACATGTACTCGCTTTTTAGTCAGACTAAAACGTTATTTTTTAAATTCTGAAAAGCAGGACGCAAAGCTTTACTTGCAGCATTATCCTTGGTATGTACCAATGTGCTTAAATTACTGGGGAAATCAACTATACTTCAATAAAATAATTAAAAATAATTACTGGGGAGAAATGGCGAAAATGTTTATAGTGTCTGTTCTGAGGCAAAGGCATTATGGTTGTTTCTTGTCTTTATATGTTTATGTATTTTTCATATTCTCTCTAAGGAGTTGAACAGAATTTTTAACCTTAAAAAATAGATAGTTTTTAAAGAGTGGAAATTTGATGGGGGGGTGGCTAATTCTATTAAACTCCAAATTGTTATTATTATTCCTATAGTAATGACATATCCCCCTTATTCCTGGAATAGTTGAGATTTCTCCAAGATACCTAATTTATACTCAGGGAATAATGTATCCGTCTTTCAAGATCTAGCTCAAAAATGCTCTCATTCCTCCCAAACTGATTTAAGTTATTTCACTTACAAAATATATAATGAGCCTTCACTCTGTGCCAGATATCATGATGTTGCTATTTGAAGCAAGTTCTCATCCTCAGATGATCTCCTTTCCTTGGAGAACCCTGGGACCCTAGTCACCCCCATCTCCCTTCCAGACGCTTGTCTCAGGGCCCACGTTTCATCAAAGGGGTCCATATTGTTTTTCTTTCTTTTTTTCGATATGCTTCACAGCTGGAGCTATTTTTATGGGGTCAGTCCCGATTACTATGAATGAGATTTCACATCTGGGACAACATGATGATCCTTTGACTTAGCAAGCCACCCTCTAACTCCATTTTAAAAGGGTATCAAACGCAGGAGCTGGAGGTGAGAGAGGAAACCTGAAGAAGGAATTCACCTAGGAACGTCAGACTTACCTTCCTAATTCTGACTCATCTATCTCTTTGTTCATCGTTGAAACTGTGACTGAATCTTGTATCGGCATCCTTGCTTTAAAAAAAATTCCTTTGGCCAGCTGCATCTAATTTGAGACCGTGTTTCATTAAATACTCACAGTAAAGGTCTTTGGCAAACCTAAGAATTAATATTATGCCAGATCATTTTTTAAAAACATATAAAGAGTTCCGAATTAGGACTGAATTTAAAACCAGAATTCTTTGCTTTAAAGACAATTTTTTTTTAAATAGGGAGTGGTGCTTTTTCTAGAAGGAGGAAATAGTGACTGTAAACTACATATGTAAATCAGAGCAGCTTACCAGCATCAAAGAAAGAAATCTGTTTATGGAGCTCAACATTCCTTCTTTGACACAGTACAGTAAATGCAATATGGTGACACAATCCGTTTGAGTAAATACCAGCTCTAATAATAGCTGCATATCAGTTGGAAAGTATTTTTATCATGTGTGTGCTAGCTCCCTGGCCGTAGCCTTTATCAAGCAGAGCAAAATGTGTGATCACTCTGGCACCGTTTCAGAGAAAGAAGTGATTGATTGTTTGATCCTTGGAAGCATCGATGCTGCTTAATGGGTCCTTAGAGCTAAGAATAATGAAGGAAAAAACGCTGCGTGTCGTTTGATAACCTCCATGGCTAAGAATAAGAGTTTGGGAGGGGAAGGAGTAGAATAAGAAAAGAGGAAATTTAATTCCCCAATTAATCTTACTCTGCTTCTGACATAATTCTGGATGGCATAGAATATTAAAAATTGGCATGCCCCACATTCATGTTCTTCCCCTCCATCCTGTCTCTTATCCATCTCTGTCCAATTTTCCCTGTAGAACAGGGACAGGATTCCGTCAGGACTTGTGAGAGAGGGGAGGAGAAAGTGAGTCCTCCCTAAATTTTGCAATATTTGATTTAGTTTTCACCTGAAGTTCACCTATAGGTGGTCTTATGAGATTAAAGGTGTTCTCACCGTGGTTTTAAATATGCTCACACTGTCTGGCGTTTGCTTTAAAAAATGGAGCCTAATTCCCATTCCCTTGAGTGTGGGTTGGACTTAATGACTCACTCTTAGCTAATAAAATATGGCAGAAGTGACAGCGTGAGACTTCTGAAACTAAGTCATAAAAGTCATAGTTCTCTCTCTCTCATCACTTAGTCTCAGAGAAGCCAATAGCCACATTGTGAGGCTGCTCAAGCAGTCCTGTGGAGAAGCCTGTGTGGTGAGGAACTTCTCCCAAGAGCCTGCAAAGGGCTGAGGTCTGTTACCAATAGATCCAGCCCCAGTCAAGCCTTCAGATGAGTGTAGTCCCAACCAACAGATTGCTGCATCATCAGGAGACACTCTGAGCTAGAACTACCCAGCTCAGCCACTCCTCTTCCTAAGAAAGGGTGTGACATCATAAATGTTTGTTGATCTCATGGCTAAGATAACTTTGTTGATAACTTAGCAGATAACTTTGTTATCTGCTTAGCAGTTAGTTCTTCACCTTTCCTCTTGAAGGCTAGATAGTAGTACATTCCTCTTGGGCACATTGGTAACAAATTTAAATCATGGGCTTGTGTTGTGATTTACTGTGAAGATTTGTGTACCCTCATGTTCATATACCTGAGGCAGAGCTATGTTCCCTAACTGCTTTTGGACAGATATAATTATTTTTACATCTTTTAGTTGTACAATTGTCACATATGGTTTGGTAGACAGTAACAATAATTTTGATCATCTCATTCTATAGATATGTCAGAAGTGGCCTAGTTATGCCACAGATGACACATTTAGTGGCGGGGACACCAGTGTTCCGATCAGCTTGGATAACTTTCATAATTTAGATATGATGGATTTAAAAAATGAATTAGTAGCAGGGGCCAGAGTCCCTCTTAGGAAGATAACGGTCTCTGTCTGGAAAAATACCTGATGAGTTTCTAAAGAAAAAGAGAAGGCCCTAAGAGCACAGATTTTGCAGGAGTAAAGATGACAGTTGGTTACATATCTGCGTGTTAGAAAGAATTCCATATAACAGTGAAAGTGGTGGTGGGAAGAAGTAAAACACCAGGTAACCAAGAGGGAGGCTGCAACTCAACCATGGAAATGGCCATGGGTGTTTTAAGAACAGGACTGTATAGCATTGATTTTTAGCGGTTTGAATTTCTTCAGTAGAAATCCTATATAAATCTTCCCTATACTTTCAGTAAGATGTTGTGGTTGTGTGAGAGATTCATTTAATGGAAATTAAGAAGAAAGAACAGACAAGGTGTGGGAACCTTGAGGATTAATTCAGCAGAACTCGGAGCTCAGGGCCATGGTGATTCACAAATACCTGAACCCCCCAAGGAATTTAGAGAAATCTTGAGAAGGGCACTGGACTTCTCAAAATCTATCAAAAAGCAGGTCTGGTTCAAACATAATGACTCAGCTAACATCTGTATTATGTGTATAGTTCATTTTAGCCTTCCAAATGATTATAAATCCTCAGTATGGAGTTTTGTTCATGCTCATGTATTTTCCTGCATTTGTGTGTTCAGAGTTCTATCCCTCTAGATGGTGATGTTACCTAGACTTTATTTTTTCATGAGTTCATCTACAACATATACCTAGTGAATATCATCTAAAACAGGACTCCCCTTTGCCTCTGTGTGGAGGGCGTATGTGTGTTTCTTGGCTTTTTCCAAAGTGTAACACACTTGAATCTACGCGACAACTCTATGAGGTAAACCCTATTCCTATCAACATTTTACAGATGAAGAAACTGAGACTCAGTGAAGGTACTAAATGTCCCAAGACACACAGCTAACAAACGGGGGGAAGAGAATTCATATTAGGGATTGTTCAGCTGAACAGCCTACACTGTTAAGTGCTATGCTGAGCTACCTTCCTACTGAAAATGGGTGAAATTTTGCAAAGGATCTGAAGGAGGCATAAAAGACTTGATAATAAAGCAATGGATTGGGCATAAAAAGCAACAAAATTGTGCCATCTGCAGAGACATGGATAGACCTAGAGACCGTCATACAAAGTGAAGTAAGTCAGAAAAACAAATATCGTATAATATCGCTTATATGTGGAATCTAGAAAAACGATAGATGAACTTATTTGCAAAGGATAAATAGAGACAAAGATGTAGAGACCGGACGTATGGATACTGGGGCAGGGGAGGGAGGGTAGGATGAACTGGGAGATTGGAAGTGACATATATACACTACTATGTATAAAATAGATAACTAATGAGAACCTACTGTATAGCACAGGGAACTCTACTCAGTGCTCTGTGGTGACCTAAATGGGAAGGAAATTCAAAAAGGAGGGCATATACGTATACGTATAGCTGATTCGCTTTGCTGTACAGCAGAAACGAACACAACATTGTAAAACAACTATACTCCAATAAAAATTAATTAAACAAAATAAAGCAACGGATTGGGGATCAAACAGAAAATGACAGAGGGCCAACTTGATTAAAACAATGTATTATGTAAATACTTGAAGAGAAGAGAGCATTGTCACCAGGGGTCATCTGGAGATGCTTCTTTGAGGAGGTGGGGCTTGAGATGGGTGCTGAAGGGTAGACAGGACTGAGGGGGGCAGAAAATAATCCAGGCAGGGAAACTTCAAAGTGATTACAGCCAGAGAAGTGGGAATGATCTGGCATATTTGCAGAGAAAACTGGCCTGTCTAGCGTAGAGGACAGCGGCTGGTCTCTTGGAATAGAAGGGTAGAGGAAGGTGGAGGGAAGAGGGAAGTGACAGAGGATCTTGGATGCCAGGTGAGCAATGAAGAGCTTTAGGGTCATGGTGGCCCAGAGCACTTTGTGGTCAGGTTTACCTTTGCTCTTGAGATGCCACCATGACCTGCTGAATGCTTTCCTTTTAGGAGCAGGCATCATTTCTTATTCTTCCCACTATCTGCCCCCATTCATAGCACAGTACCTGAGACCCAGAGGCACTCGTTCGTAGATGAATAAATAAATGAACGATCAAGAAATGAAGAAAGAGGAAGGGTGGTAGCATAGAGTAGGGTAGAGTCTGATACACCTGACCGCCCACTTGCTTTCCACTCAGTGTCTGGGTATCTTTGGGCTTGGTTCTCCCTAAGCCTCAGTTTCCTTATCCATAAAGCAGAATGAATAGTGGTTGTAACCTCTTTGTGATTTGGGGGATGTTAAATGAAATAATGTGTGTACGACATTTACCGTAGTGCCTCCTATATAGTAAGCCCTCAATACAATACATTAATCTCATAAATCAACTTTAGTGCATCTAGACCCACAGAATATAAACCATAGAAATGAGGAAAAATCTTGGGGAGAATGGTAAACTTTCCTCAGAACCCAGGATAGGGCCTCAAGCTGAACTTTGGACTAAGTCTCAAGGGGCATGCCGGCCTCTTGATTTTAACTGGGAGAAATGCCTGGGAATGTGATGGTGAAGGGTCTTGAATGCTTTGTCAGGGGTGTTGTTGAGTAAAGCAGTGACAATGCTGTGTCTGTTTTAGAAAGATCTTTAGCACTGTGGGTGTTGGCTTAGGGGACAGCAGGACTAGGGAAGTTCACTGAGAGGCTACTGCAATGGTCCTAGTAAAGATGATGAGGGCTTGAATTAATGCTGTGCCTGTGGGGCTTGAGAGAAGGCCTTTGATTTAAGAGGCTGGGAGAAGAAACTGCACTGGATTTGGAGACAGAGTGAATGTTGTGGGCAAGAATAGAAGGCAAGGACCACTGAGGCTTATTTGAGCATCTGGGTGACTGGTGATGCTGGAGATAGAAGAGAGGACAAGGGCTGGGGTAACTGAGGATGTCAGCTTGGGCAACCAGGTGACTCCGTTAACCAAAGTAATAAATAAGAGGGGATAAATTTGTTTTATCTCCTTTTAGGAATTCATAACAGCTATGCACACAATGAAGGCTGCCCCTGACTTGCCCAGGAAAGTTCCAATGGACTTCCCCAACCCCTGCCAAAAAAAAAAAGAAAAGAAAAGAAAAGACTTAAAACAGTCCTCATGTTTACATTTCACCTGGCACCTCTCTCTACCCTATATTTCACCACTGGTCTTGAGAAGGGAGAACTTTGCCTCAGGAAGGGCCATAGTTACAAAGAAAATTCCTGTGTAACAGTGAATCTTCCTACCTCCACCTGATGACCCATTTATAAGAAGATTGAAAATAAGTTAGTACTGGAATCAAATTCCTCCCTAACATAAGAATCAGGCAGTTCATTTGGCTTATGTGTGCCTGCGTGCCCACATGTGAGCATTGATAGGTGTGTGCATCACCCCTCATTTACACGCACAGAGGAATACGCAGACATGGAACACAATACTTTAGAGAACTCCCTTTTAATGGGTCTTGGTATCACCATGGTAACATGAGCAAAAGCAGTACTCCTAATCACTCAGGGAAAAGCTGCAGTTTCGTGATACACACCCGTGGGGGGATTTCAGCCATCATATGGACCATTACAGCATATGATGCTCAAATAACCTCATGGGCTCTGTTTATGTTTGACTGCTTCTAATCTTTCTCATATCTGCTATTTCAGTCGGCCTTCTCCTAGGACCACAGTTCTCCAGCTCTCATCCTGGTCCTTGGTGCTGAAAAAGCCTTCCCTCTAAGCGTCTTTGGGCTACTGTAAATGGGGCCTTTCCCCACTTAGGTGACATTGGTGCAGAAATAACTTAAACAATTCTGCTATGCCTTAAAGATATTTGAAATTATATATCATTAAAAATAGTTGAAAAGAAGTCTTCAAATGCCAGGAGAATTCATTTCTCAGGTTATCTGTGTACTTACTCATGAAAATGACATGTCTGTGACCTACAGACTCAAAATACCAAGTCAGAGGTCAGCTACCTGTGGGGAGGTTTAAGAAGTGCCTACTCAGTCACTCCAAAAGATAATCAATCTGGCCTTTATTATTTTTCTTAGGAGAATTGGAAATAGCATTCATTAGAGAAATCCACCTCCCTCCAACTCCAAAGGGACTTCGAATTTTCCAATTGTACTGAAATATTGTATCTATAGTAATAGTGGTCCTAAGGGAGAGCGTCTTCCTTCTATATAACATTCAAATAATCTTCAAAGGCTTCTGTCTGCTAAAACTGGTTCGAAAATTGGATTTTACTTAAGAATTCATCTTTAAGTACCAAACCATTACTTTTGCTGTGTCATCTGTATACAGTGTCATCTACAAAGGTTGTCATGAGCCTTTAATAAGTCAGTGATTTTCTATTTTGAGCTTCAGTTGAAACAGAGCTTGTCATGAAAAATTAAACAGTGTTAATTTTAGAATGTTTTATAGTAAAGATATGTGTTTATGTTTATTCACACAAACATATGCACACATATATACTTATATGTATATGTGCACAGGTACACATATATGTATGTAAGAATACATGTGTATTTTTATGGCATAGAGGTTAAGAGTATGGGTTGTAGAATCAAACTGTCATGATGTGAATTCTCCCGCCATGTGACTTTAAGTTACTTGACCTCTCTGCATCTCAGTTTTCTTGTCTGTAAAATGGGGCCAATAATAGCAATTACCTCATAAGGTAGGGTGATGATTAAATAAGTTAAGAAACATGTAGTTCCAAAAACAGCCTGGCACATAGCAAGTGTTCAGTAAATGTTAGCTATTTTTATTAGAAGTAGTCTAAATTACCCATATTTTAAAAAATTGAGTCACCAGCAAACAAGAAGCTTTTAAGTTATTAGTGTTTTACAACATGATAATAGCATTATTCCTATGGTTTGCTCTTATTGGAAAGTGTGACTCAGTGGTGGCCCTCTAGTGCCACATTCTCCGACCCAGGGTCTTCTCATGAAGAATTAGCCATTCAGGTGGACATCTCTCCCCCTAAAGCCTTCAGCTTGTCAGAGAGCAAATGAAATCCATGCGGAGAAAGCTGTTTCAGTTGTGGTCACTTTTTGTCATTATTGGTGGTGGTCCTGGTGGTGGAGTCTTACTCTACTGTGAAAATTCTCCTTTTCCTTGTTGGTGTAATGGCAGGAAAGGGAGTGTGGAGTTTCTAGGCTGGATACACATATTCGAGCAGGGTTGGAATTTCAGAAAGATCTATAAGAAGGAGGATGGTGGGCTGGTGGAGCTACTTCTTTTGAAATCAAGGAAAGTGGTAGTTGAAGATGGTGATGGTCATGGTGGCGAGTGTTTCTACAGTTTTGTATTAGTACCTCAGAAGTTAAACACATACCTTTAACCTTAAGGAAATCTGGGCTCAGAAAAGGGTAATAATGGCTGAAGTAACGTAAGAAAGAAGAATTGGTAACAATGGCTCCTCTTCACTAAGCAGGTACCACACTCAGCACCCTGTTCACTGTTCTCCTCCCACCCTGCCGCTCAGGGAAGGCCCTGACGAGGGCCTATATACAGTGGCCTGAAGCTCCATCCACACCTGTGCACTTGTACGTTTAGACGGCTCTGAGGAGGTAACATTGGTCCCTAACCACAAGTAAGGTGCTCTTATGCTTGTTTTTTTTTTTTTTTTTTTAAATATTTATTTATTTATTTTTGGCTGCATTGGGTCTTCATTGCTGCGCACAGGCTTTCTCTAGTTGTGGGAATAGGGGAGTACTCTTCACTGTGGTGCTTCTCATCACAGTGGCTTCTTTTGTTGCGGAGCACAGGCTCTAGGCGTGCGGGCTTCAGTAGTTGTGGCACGCAGGCTCAGCAGTTGAGGCTCACAGGCTCTAGAGCGCAGGCTCAGTAGTTGTGGCGCACGGGCTTAGTTGCTCCGTGGCATGTGGGATCTTCCCGGACCAGGGCTCGAACCTGTGTCCCCTGCATTGGCAGGCAGCTTCCCAACCACTGTGCCACCAGGGAAGCCCCTTATGCTTGTTTTTAATAGACTTTATTTTATAGAACAGCCTTCTATTTACAGATAAATTGAGTAGCTAGTACAGAAGGTTCTAATATTCTAGGTGCCAAGTTGCCCTACTCTTCACATCTTGCATTAGTATGGTACCTTTGTGACAATTAATGAACCAGTGTTGAGACACTACTATTATTATTATTATTTTGGGGCCACCCCTCACAGCATATGGGATCTTAGTTCCCCGACCAGGGATCGAACCTGCGCCCCCTGTAGTGGAAGCGCGGAATCTTAACCACTGGATCTCCAGGGAAGTCCCTAGGGACACTATTATTAAAATGTATTAAAATCCATACTTTATTCAAACTGCCTTAGTTTTTACCTGATGCCTCTTTTTTGGTAAACCTAATGTCTGTACTTCATTCAGATGGCCTTAGTTTCTACCTAACACCCGCCCCAGGATAACACCTTACATTTAGTTGCCGTGTCTCCTTAGGCCCCTCTTGGCTGTGAGAGTTTCTCAGACTTTCCTTGTTTCTTATGACCTGGACAGTTTGGAAGAGTCTGGCCAGGTATTTTGTAGGATGGCTGACAACTGGAGTTTTTCTGCTGTGTTTCTCATCCTGAGAGTGGGGTGGTGGGTTACTGGGAGGAAGACCATGGGGGTAAAGTGCCATTTCATCACCTCTTTTGAAGGGGACATGATGTCAGTGTGATGGTGACTGCTGGTGTTGACCTTGATCCCCTGGCTTGGGTAGTTGGTCAGGTTTCTCCACTATAAAGTTCCTCTGTTTCCCCCTCTCCATACCATACTGTGGAGGCAAGTCACTGTGCACAGCCCACATGTAAGTGCTGGGGAGTTCTCCTCGCAGGCAGAGTAGGTACAGAAATCATTTGGAATTCTTCTTCATGGGAGATGTATATAGTTGTTTTTCAAGTGAGACTGTGCAGAGCAGAAGAAAATTGACCAAAGAGAAAATTATGGTAGACAGATGTGTAGAGATGAAGAGGATGTATTGAAAGCAACAAAGGAAAAAAAGTCTGAGAAGTAACATTTTTCATCCATTTTTGAAAATTACCTGAATAGTCAGACAAGTAAACGGAAATATGTGCAACAATATTTATTGCTGTATTGCTTATAATACTTAAGAACAGAAAGCAAGTAGAATATACAAATAACTCATGGTACATTCATATAACTATTAAGTCAGAAACATTTTGTAAAATTGTATATCTAAAATTACTGGCATAGAGGGACTTCCCTGGTGGTCCAGTGGTTAAGACTTCATGCTTCCACTGCAGGGGCCCCTGATTCGATCTCTGGTCGGGATTCCATATGCTGTGTGGCATGGCCAAAAAATAAAATAAAAAATAAGATAAATCTTTAAAAAAATTATTGGCATAGAAATACAGTAATAGTATGTTGATGAATGAACTATACACAGTATGAGTATATTTATATAAGTATACTTATATAAATACACTTATAAGTATATACACACATGTATGTAAACATATATAATGTCTGGAAGGTTAGCTAATACAAGAAAAAAATTATCTCTAGCTGGTAGGACTATATGTCATTTGGAATATTCCTTTTTAATACCTATACTTTGTATTTTCTTCAATAGCTTTTTATTTATCTAATAAAACATTAAAAATTGAAAGAAAATTGCTTAAAGCAAAAGCTTTACTGACAAATACAACACTAGCCCATAATGTTAGTGATCCAAGTCATCAAAAACCCACTCTATGCCAGCTTTTAAAATGCTTCTTTGGGACTTGGAATAGAGAAGGAGGGCAAGAGCTTCATTATTGTGTTTTGTTGTTGTTGTCATTGTTTGGCCTGCAGTGAGGCTTGGAGGATCTCAGTTTCCCGACCAGGGGTCGAACCCATACCCCCTGCAATGGAAGCACGGTGTCCTAACCACTGGACCCCCAGGGAATTCCCTTCATTTTTATTCCATTTCCTCTCACACCAGTCATCTAACTGCAGACCATTCTCTATTCATTCTGGGGCTCTGATCCCAGAGATCGGAGAACAAAGTAGGAGCAAAGGGCTGTGTCGCTCCAGCCTTTCCCCATCTTCTCTGTGCCTGCACGGGCCTTTGTTCAGTGAACCCCATGGTCTTCTCTTCCGGACCCCCCACCTCCCACTCCTGCTCTCTCCTCTCTTTGTGTCCTCCCCTCCTCCTGGCTACTTACGGGTCTCCCTCAATGCACTAGGTTCCTTAGCATCGCCATGTAAGACCCTTCATCGTCTTACACCAACCTCTTCAATTTCAACCTAACCCCTCACTCAAATCAGAATAGGGTCACTGCAGCTGAACTGCAGACAGGCCACGTGCAACCTTCCTCTCCTGCCTTTCCTCACCTCACCTCCATACCCTTACCTCGGCTCTCCGTTTTGTGACCCCTCTCTTTCCTTTAAGGTCCAGGTTAATTGCCCCCTGCCCCTCTCTCTCTCTCTCACACACACACACACACACACACACACATGCACACATGCACTTTTTCCAGCTATCCTGAAGCCTGTGGTTCCTCTTCCCTTTTATCTTCAAGAGCACCTACTGTCTATCAGGCAGTTCTCAGCAGAAGAACTTAGTGACTGTTATGTTTTCATTGAATCCCTTAAGAGTAGGGCTCACTTTTCTCCTAGACAGGTACTCCTGGTCCCTAGGACAGTGCAGTGCATGCCTTTGGCCCTCACTAAATGTTTGCTGATGCTCATGGCTCCATGACAGTCACAATGAGAAAGAACTAGTATGTAGCAAGTGGGTTTGAGGTAAGAATAAACATAAAAGAGCATTAAAAACCCAGCTACGGGAGCCAGACTGCCTCTGAGTTCTGTTGCCCACCCACTGAGTCACCACAAGCTCCTTACTCACCCTCTCTGAGTCTGTTTCTTCATATGTGAAATGGGCATGAGGATGGCATCTACCTCGTAGAGCTGGGGTGAGGATGAAATGAGTTTAGTCATGAGAAGGACTCGTTGTTTGCAAGTCTTCAGACAGGGTTAGCTCTTGTCATCGGTAGCTGGTTTGTGAACGCCTCCTTCAAAATCACGTAGGCTGTGAGCACAAAGTCTGTCTCACTGCTATGCTAACACCATTTAGAAGTGCACCCACTCCTGAAGATCCAGAGTGATGTGTTGTAGCTGTTTCAAAATGTACCCAGGCTTTTTAAAATCAGTTGTGCTACAATGGCAGACACAGACAACTGCCTTTGAAAGCAGGGTTTGTTACTCACTGTCCTAGGAGGAGGGGACACACCATGCCATGCAGGGCCACCTGGAGAAGCACCAGGGTGGTCACGAGGCAGCAGGAACGAGCGAAAGCATGGCAGAAGCCTTTGTTATGAAAGTGGAGGAACGTGGTTGGGTGGGGATGTCCCTTATTGGGCAGGAAACGAAACAGAGATGTTGGCACTTGTGGTTGGAGGGTCTGTAACGTGAGTTCTGTGTGCTCACGAGACCCAGGGATAGTATGGATGTAAATCACTTTGCCTGTTTGTTTGGCCCATGATTTCAAGATGCCGAATTGTCAATTACAGAATATCAAGAGTGATTATTACAGCAGCCGAAGCTCATTTCTCTCCATGATTGCTCTTTGCTTTAGTTTTCAGTGTCGTCACCTTCCTTTCTATCACTGTTTGTGTCTCTTCCTCTTTGTGAAGTGACCTTGCTGGGCCCTGGGTTTTATTTAGATCTCCCATTCTTTGGCCCCTGTTTGTTTATCTGTCTCCTACTCTTTGACCCTATTTCCATTATACCCAAAGAAAGATTTTCTCAGTCTTTCACTTTCTTCTATCTTTGAGGGCTGCTCCTTTTCACAGACAAGACTAGAAACTTGGAAAACAGAAGGAAACCAAGGCTGCGTTGCCATGTCAACCCAAGGCAGAGCTGACTTTTCAGCATCGCACACTCATCTTTCTGGTGTATGAACTAGCAGGGTCCTGGAAAATGGTTTTGCCCACCAAAAAGTCTTGGCGATTGTCGAGGATACCTAAGCTTTGCCTCTGAGGCCAGCCTGTCCTGTGGCTTCGGTGAGCTGCCGAGTGAGAGCTGGTGACTTTGATGTTGCTGTCGAGACAGAACCCGACTGGGGCCCAACACCCTTGTCCCTGTCTCCCTTTTCTGAAGAGAAGCCCCACTTAATATCCATGCCAGCACACGGCTGGATAATTACAGGAAATCCTGGCTCCACTCAGCTGAAAAGAAAGAATTCTTAAAGAAGAATTTCAGGCTCTTTTACTATTTCCCCCTTTCTTGTAGTCTGGCTCTGTGCCCTTATTCTGCTTTCTTTTCTCTGTGCTAGGCGCACCCCTCCCCCCAGCATTCTGTTTAGATGAACAGAAGACCCCTAATGTGTAGCCTTCCCCTCTGACTTCGTTGAACTTCTTCTCTATCTCTTTCTCTTTAGGGAGAAAAAAAATTATATTTTACTATATGGCTCCTGATTACTATTTTATTTATTTATTTTTTTGAGGTAGTGAAACTTGTTGGTAAGTGGCCACCTCTCTGGCTTTGATGTCTGCTCCCTTTTAGGGGGTTGGGGAGAGGGTCTCACTTGATGACACCCTTTAATGATGATGACAGCAGAGAGATGAGGACTCATTTGGAGTTCTAGAGGGACCTCTTGATTTAGCTATTTTTGAGCAGAAAGGCAGAATCAACAGGAGCCCTGGAATTTCAGTCCCAGTAATTGTCTTTCTTTGATTCTGGCTCTTACATCCCCAAATCAGGCATCCTGCTACTTGCAGGTGTCTTTGGCTTCGTGTGTCCTGCTGCTGGTCTCAGCAAGTGAGACAGACCAGATGGTACTAGAAGTGCTTGTTAAGGAGAGCCGGAAGGGCCCGACCAAACGTGCCCAAGTTCCTGTGACAGAACTGAGTCCAGCCTAGATTCCATTCCGAAACGCAGCTGCATCTTGCTTCATTTGACTGAAGCAAATGCAGTCAGTTTTCATCTGCTCTGACATTTATTATTTGAGGAGGGTCTGTCAGGGGAAAGGATATTAGCCACAGATATGACAAGGTTAAAGGACAATGAGCCTGGTCTGAAGCATTGTACTCCGACGGTTGACATCCTGGGTTCATCCATCAATATAATTGACTTGGCTGAGCTTCAGGGTGGAGTAATTTCTGTAATGCACTTTAGCCTGTGCCACAAAATGGCGTGTCTGGGCTAAAACGTCTGAAGCCAGTCGTTTGGGCAACGTTCTTCATCTTAAAGTTAGAACTGCTTGCATCCAAGAGGATGCTTAATTAGATCCATCTAGGAGCCACCAGCTGTTCCTAAGACACACAGAAATGTCTGAAGTCTCTTCTGGTTCTGTGGATATGGGTAGGTGGCTCCCCATTTGCAAGCCAAGGCTGAGAGACCCTTCAGCAGAAAGCTCTCAAGCCTGAGCGGCCAAGCTTGACACACAGAGCTCACGTTTTCCTCTTCCTCCGTCCTCTCACTTTGCCCTCAAAACCTGAGGAGCTCTGAGTCACAGTAGTAATACATCTGCAGAGAGGTCCTGCCCTGGAAAGGGCCCTGTTGATCTGTGCATGACCAGCCATGTCCCTCCTGCCTTCTCCGTCAGAATCTCAGAGGTAAACCGTGTCTTCGCCAGACTGATTTCTGGACCTTGGTGATGCAGTTGTGGACAGGGAGAGAATACAGATGAAGGAAACCGATAGGCAGGAGGGGAAGGTGGAAAGAGGTTTTTCAGAAAGGCTGAGTCGATCTACAGAACCACAGTTTGGGAGAGAATAAGATGACAGTGTGATCGTTTCGCTGGGGCTGAGGGAGTTTCATGGTTTTGTGAATCCATGGCTCTTGAACTGTGGAGGAAAGAAAGGAGACTTTGATGTGTGGTGATGAGTTTTGAACCTGTCAGGAAGATTTGAGATGAGTTACCAGCCTCACCGGTTGAGAGGTGAAAGGAGCCTTTGAAGTGATAGAGCTCAGCCTCCCATTCAACGCAGGAAACTCTTCTAGGGCATTCCAGCGGAAGGGCCACCCAACCTTTCCTTGGAAGCCTTCGGTGATAGGAAATATACTCTTGCGTTGGCAGGTATAGCAGACTACTTGAGAACACAAATACTAGAGCCAGACTGCCTGGGTTCAAATCCAGGGACCACCAGTCACTGGTTGTGGCGCCTTAGGTATGTCCCCTAGCATGTCTGTGCCTCAATTTCTGTATCTATAAATTGGGGGTGGTGATAGTAGAGGGTTATCATGAGGATTAATTGGATATATTTTTTTCTTTATCCGTAAAGGATATATGTCATTAAGAACAGTGCTTGGTCTATAACAACAAGCATAAATATTTTCTGTTATTATCACTATTATCAGGTTGTTCCATGTATTAGAAAGTTCTTTTTCAGATTGAGTACATTTGGCTTCTTTTACTCCTGCCTCTTTTTCCCACTTCTCAGCCCCTGAAATAACTCAGAGCAAGGCTGCTCTGCCTTCCACATTGGAACCCTCCAAACATCTGAAGAGAAGTCTCATGCCCCCCTTTGCTTTTCTTCCTTGTTTTGTAGAGGAGAGATTTTTTGCAAATGCTCTTTTTTCTATCCAGAGCACTTTTCCCGGTCACGTTTTTCTTGTTCTAACTCAGATTCCTCCTTTTGCAAGATGCCTTCCCACATCTGAGTAATTTACACAATATTTTACCCATGTTCTCTGAGTATAAGGGTAAAGATAAAAGAACACAGTACAGATTCTCACAGCCATTTGAATGTGTTACCATTTTATCATAGGAATTGCTCATCCTGGTAACCCAGCACGAGATGTTTATTGAATAAATTAGATGGAACATAGAAGAAGTTGGATGGATATAAAGCAATGGCCTTCTTCAAAGACATAGAGCATTTCTCTTGGGGAAGACAGTCTCTGGAGCAAGGAGACAGGTGGAAAGATGCTTTCTGAAAATGCTTTTCAAACATTTGTAGGAAACAGGCATGCCTGTGATTCCACAAGCTGACAATTTTATCCCTATTAGGTCCATCAAAGAGGGAAGGTTTCTTGGGTTCTTGATTTTGGATTGCTTGGTCAGCTTTCAGACTGCTTTGTGGTACAGATTCCTATTTAGGGAGGATTGAAAAACAAAAGACAAAGAAGCAAGAGAGGATAAGTGGATCCAGATGATAAAGAAATAAAGGCAGGGAGTGAAGACAGGGACAGCAGAGGTGGAGGAGCCTTTTAGGTCTGGATGAGGGCAGAAGGTCCCTCGGAAGAGGAGGGAGAGAAGGCAGTGTTTTAAGAGAAGTCACTGGCTAGAGGGTAAAAGAGTTTAAACGTGGAGCATCATGAAGAGAGGCTTTTTAAGTGAAATTAGATTTGCACAAAAATGTTGTCTATTAAGTGTTTTCTTGTGAGACTGAGTAAAGATTTCAATGGCATTTGATGTGCATTCTCTCCTGTTTTGTTTTTTTTTTATTGCGGTACGCGGGCCTCTCACTGTTGTGGCCTCTCCCGTTGCGGAGCACAGGCTCCGGACGCGCAGGCTCAGCGGCCATGGCTCATAGGCCCAGCCGCTCCGCGGCATGTGGGATCTTCCCAGACCGGGGCACGAACCCGCGTCCCCTGCATCGGCAGGCGGACTCTCAACCACTGTGCCACCAGGGAAGCCCTCTCCTGTTTTTTGAATAGGGCATGGCCCATAGCCCCAGCCCTGTGGGATTCCCACTTGTATTCGGGTTATATTCTGCTTTGGCTGGTCATTTGGGTTAACACCCAAATCCATGGCTGTTCTTGTTCTGTGGGACAGTGAGTGATGCTTCACTATAGTGCATGGCAACCCCAAGTAAGAGAGCAGCTGCTATACAGAGGCAGCAGCGCTGATGTCTATAAATGTGTGAAATAATTAGGCATGGGTGTAGTTCAAAAGAGCCCATAGGCCTCTTAAAATTTTCTTTGTATTAATATGGGTTTCCCAAATGGAACCAATCATTAGTTACAATCTTTACCTAGAGACCGGCCCAAAGAGCAAATTATTTTGGAGGATAAGACCAGAGCAATGATATATCCTTGCCTTTGTTTCTATCAATTAATGGTCGAAATGTTATCTGAAATAGAAAATTTATGTAAAATACCAGTATTCATTTCCAGACTGGGCTGCTGGTAAAGTCTTTCATCAGTGAACCTCTTATGAAACCTCTGTCCGTCCTTGGAAAAGCCCCTGTCATAGGGAATATATCCAATACTTTGGCTCCCTCGAATGTAAAAGGACTAGCTATTCCTATCTAATTTTAGCCAAGTGTTCATATTTTCAAATTGCTGTTTTAATTGTACAAAGACAGGAAAGTTGGCCTTCTTTAGTTTTCCAGTGGAAAGGTTGGTGTATGTGCCCTTCCCAATATGAGACCATAATTTTAAGAAAAGCATTGATCAAAAATATAAAAGAAATTGCATTATGGTAATACATGGAAGTAGGATCCTTAAAAAGAATTCCCTATTGGACCATTTCTCTTAGGATGTCAATTTCTGCCCCTGTTACACAAATCCAGTCTTCTTGCAGGTTTCTAAGCTTGTTACTCTTCTGGGGTTAAGCTTTTCCACCTTCATTAAAGAACACTTAGCATAAATACCACTGTGAGAAGCTTGGAATTGTGTATTTTAGCTAATCTTCCCAGACAGCTCCATCAGAATTGGCCCGAGGTTTTCAGGAATAAGTTCATTGTAAAGTAATTTTTATTTGACTGTTGGAATTATTTCAATTTGCTACCAAATCTTGACTTCATTTTTACCATTAAATTTGACTTCAAAAATTTGTGGAAAGCTTTTACCACATTCTCTGTGTTTATGAGAGACTAGGTGGCTGGGACTTCCCTGGTGGTCCAGTGGTAAAGAATCCGCATTCCACTGCAGGGGACGTGGGTTCGACTCCTGGTTGGGGAACTAAGACCCCACATGCCGTGGGGCAACTAAGCCCACGTGCCACAACTACTGAGCTCTCGCGCCTCAACGAGAGAGCCTGTGAGCCACAACTAGAGAGAGAGGAAAAACCCACACACCACAGCTAGAGAGAAGCCCGCGCACCACAACAAAGACACCGTGTGCCGCAATTAAGACCCAACGCAGCCAAAATAATAATAATGATAATAATAATAATAATAATAATAAAAGAGAGACTAGGTGGCCATACACACTAACATGGTAACAGTGATGATCTATGAAAGGTACAACTACAGGCAATTTAAATTTTCTTCTCTTGGGTAATAGTAAGACATCTAATTAGAAGAAAAATTAAATGTTATTTTGTTAAGTATCTTTTTAAAGAAATTATGGAAGGAAACTTTTCTTTGTGCTCCCAGGCTTTCGGAGGAGGTGGAGTGCATATTTCTCTGGCATCACTTACATGTGTTCTAGATTGTTTATAAAGGGATCAGAAGAGAAAACTCAGCAAAAAGAGGGAAGAGACAGGATAAAAAAGAATTGCTCATGGAGTCATGCAAAAACTGGTTGTCTTATAAATGTCTGAAAAGCTTGAAAGTGATTTAAGCTGGATCTATGCAATTATTTGACCAACTTGGGTCAAAAGCCACACTTTAAAAAAACCCAAATGCTGACAATTCTAAGCAAAAGTATTTTATCTGCATCGATTTCTACTCCATATAAATGTAAAATTGGCCCCAAATGTTTAAAAGACAGAACAAAACCAGAAGCATGCTTATGCTCTTTCTCTCTCTTGCTCAGCACGTGAGCACATCATAGATTAAAATAAAACAGAAGAAGGTTGGAGTTTCAATAGGCATTATCCCAGGAAATCAAGCGATGGTTGAGAGTAGGTGGTGGGTGAGTAGATATTAAGAATAAAATCTCCTTGGTTGCCGAATTGTCTGTGGATTTGTGCCCACCCTCTGCTTCGCTTTGGTGGGGAAGCCGTGCTCTCACATGGCTTTGTGACATTCCGTGACATGCACTGCAAAGCTCAGAGATGTGGCAGAGAAAATGTCAGTGTAAGGGCAGTCTGTCTCCAGGCAGTGTGACCTGGCCATCCGAGGTGCTGCTTGGTGACTGAGACATTCATCTGAACAAAACACTGAGCACTGTTGATCTAAGGACGTGGCCCTGCCGAGGTGGGTGAGATTCTCATATCAAGTCTGGGGAACACACACCAGAGAGGAAAAGCCGGGACAGCAGGCTCTGTACAGGCAATAGAGGTGATGACAGTGCGTGAATCGCCGTATTTTGTCAATGACTGACAGTTGTTAATAAAGGGCACTCCCTGGAACAACCAGAACAAGTACAGACCCAAATGAAGTCAGCTGCTATTCTTATTCAAAGGTTTTCAAGCTAAAAAGCAAATTGCTTCACTGCAGGCAGAATGCTCCATTTAAGACTCATAATTGGAAGGCACTTTATCGACCTAATGATCAGGAGGATGCTGATTATTAGAAATGCCTGCATTATAGACGCTAGGCACATTTTGCATTCAGTTCGGAGTTAAAGTGAAAATAATGAGAATTTTCTTAAGATACAAATCTTAAGTTCTTTGTGGCGTTTGTGTTAATGGGTCTTTTGGAGTTCAGCCTTGGGTAAAGTGAGTGCAGAATGACCCAGATGTGAGCGTGGACACTGGATCCTCCTGCACAGAGAACTCAGTGATTCCTGCAACATAAGCCAGTCCCACATCTAAGCTTGTTCTCACCGGCAAAAGCAGCTCACACAGCCAACACCCAGCACGGCACATGGCCCTGCCCTGCATTAGAGCCATGGCAGAGAACTTGAGACGGGTCAGAAGGGAGCTACTATAGAGATATTATGAAAACCCACCACGTTCATGTTTCCTCAAGTTTGTGGTGGCATAAGAAGAGAAGAATAAAGTGAAATACAGAAACAGAAGGAAAACCAAACCTTGGTCTGTTCACAGTGACGAATTAAGGGCTGCTCTAAGCTACCCACTCTCCTCTCTGTTTTCTCTCAATTATCTGTATAATTGAAGTGAAAGTGGTGCTTGGGGTCTGAATTATCAAGCTGATGACCTCACTTTCTCTAATTCACTCTAAATACATCTACTTAGGTTTTCTAAAATAACTTAAAATAGCAACTTTGTGCCTCTGTTAAGAGGTCTCATTTTTTGATTGGAACAGAATGATGAGCATATGCTGCCTGACACCTGATAGGTATCCACCGGCTATGAGTGTGTTCCTCACTTCGCGCTGATTTTACTGTCCTTAGACAGTGAAGCTGGAGGCCGGGAGGCCGGGTAGAAGTCTCTCATGTCCAGCAGACCGTAATAAGGTAGCGCTTTGGGAACCGTGGGTTAATATTTCAGGATGTCCAGCCATTTTTGTCAGGCACCAGAACCTCAAGATCCATTTAAGAGGGAATGGATAGGACCTGGTGACCAACTAGATAGCTGTAGAGGGAACGAGCCGGGAGAGAGTTGATTTCTCAAGCTGGGGCAGCAGAGTGGATGGAGAGGCCATTTCATGGCAAGGAATGCAGGGCTTCGGGTCACCCCTAAGAGCATCAATCATTGTGCCGTGCGGGGAAACCCTCAGGAGGTTATTGAGTTATGTGGGACTTTGGTCGGCTTTTTAATTTTCTTGCTTCTTCCTTAGCTGACAAAACTGTCCCCTGTCACTTCTCGATCCTGTCAGTGCTCCTGCTTCTAAGCATTTTCCTCCTTTACTTTCTAATTTGCTGCTTCTGGAAAACCCAAGAGGCAAGGTGGCTAGAAATGTATGTAAAGCAAGAGTCTCTAGGGGCAAAGTGATGGTCCACAGACCAGTGTGCATTATAAAGTCCCAGGCTTTGTGACTTCTCCCTCGGCTGCTCCCAGCGCTGCTGTCACTTTAAATGGATTAGGTCTTCACAGATCTGGCATCCAGAGAGCTGCGGACATATTTATTTCTGTTTTTAATATCAACTTTGAGAATAAAACAGCTCCCTCAAGTCATCAGGTGATTATAAATTTTTAAGGTACAATTTTTAAATTTCTTGGCTGTCACATAATAAATAATAGCTGATGTTTCTTGGGCACTTAGTAGAGACCAGACCCTGTTCTAAGCACATTTCATGTGATATCACTATGGATCAGACAGTATTATTATTATTATTATTATTATTTTTTTTTTTTTTATTTTTTTTTTTGCGGTACACGGGCCTCTCACTGTTGTGGCCTCTCCCGTGGCAGAGCACAGGCTCCGGACGCACAGGCTCAGTGGTCATGGCTCACGGGCCCAGCTGCTCAGTGGCATGTGGGATCTTCCCGGACCGGGGCACAAACCCATGTCCCCTGCATCAGCAGGTGGACTCTCAAGCACTGCGCCACCAGGGAAGCCCGACCTTGCTGTTTTGAGTACAAGGTTCTTGGAGTAAAGCTTGCTTAAGACTCTTCCTGCAGACATATGAACTCTTCAATTTTAGACATCCCACAGTGACAGTAAAGCTGCTGTTCAGTAACTGTAGCATCCTTTTAAACAGAGTAGGCGTTCAATTATTTTTCCCTAAACTAAAGCTTAAAGTGTGGCATCAGCGTTCTCCACTAAAAAAAAAAAAAAAAAAAAGAGGGATGTTAAAATGTTCAGGTATTTGGCAGTTATATATGGTCTAGGAAATCTCCCAGCCAGCTTGCTTTTGAAAAGGGAAAGATAAGACCCCAGTGCATGGCGTGATGGTCCGGAGCACTCATGACCTCCTTGGAGAAATTACTCCATGAGAGGCCATCTATCTGGTTAGAAAGCGGCGTCCATGACATAAACTTGTTTTGCTATTTCTGGAGGCTTTTATTAGAAGGTCTCACTGAGAAGAAAGAAAAGAATGTTCCTATAAACTTGGGACAGAAAAGCAATAAAAGCCACTAGAGACAGTCTGAAATTTTTATTCTAATATTTCACTGATCAGAAGGAGGAAGCCGGAAGCCTCACAAGGTTCGAGAAATCATAGACGATATGGACACACCATTTTTTTTCTGCCCTGTGGAAAGGTAAAAATTAATCGGGGAATGTGGTTCAGAGCGGAAGAAGCAATTGGTCTAGTTGTGCTAGAATGAAGTATACTTCTTGTGAATTTTTTTATTGTGGTAAAATATATACAACATACAATTTGACATTGTAACCATTTCTATGTGTATTATTCTGTGGCATGAATTACATTCGGTGTTGAATAACCTTCACTACGATTTCCAAAATGTTTTCATCTCCTCAAAGAGAAACTTTGTAACCATTAAGCCTAACTCTCCTCTCCCCCCAGTCTTTGGTAATGTCTTTTCTACTTTCTGTCTTTATGAATTTGCCTATGGATGAAGTACTTTTGTGAACCAGGGAGCTGTAAAACTAAGTTGGAGCTTGGGTGAAAAGACTGATTTTTTTTTTGAATTTTATTTATTTTTTTACACAGCAGGTTCTTATTAGTTATTTTATACACATCAGTGTATACATGTCAATCCCGATCTCCCAATTCATCCCCCCACCACCTCCACCCCCGCTTTCCCCCCTTGGTGTCCATACGTTTGTTCCCTACATCCGTGTCTCCATTTCTGCCTTGCAAACCGGTTCATCTGTACCATTTTTCTAGGTTCCACATATATGCGTTAATATACGATATTTGTTTTTCTCTTTCTGACTTACTTCACTCTGTATGACAGTCTCTAGGTCCATCCACGTCTCTACAAATGACCCAATTAGAAAAGACTAATTCTTGATGGATTCGGTACTTCATTTTTTAGACAAGTGAAGCCATGCAAAGTTTTAGAGCAAGAAATACGACCTGATCTATACGTAGCTTTCGTAGCTTCATCTGGAAGAGGTTTGTGGAATGGATCGGGGTCTGGAGACCAGTTGAGAGGCTGTTATAAAGCCCCAGGCTGGGGGTAAGGAGCACTAGTAGCTGCCACTGAAATGGAAAAGAAGATTTAGGAGACATTTTAGGGAAAATACAGGAGGAAGCCACTACATGACCTGGCAAAATTACCTTGGGGATAAGGGGAGGGAGGGTAACAGATGTTTTGAGTCTGGGTAACTTGGGTGATTAATTTTTAAGCTACACTTCAATGAGCCATTCTATTAAGAAGTCAAGAAAACAGTTACTTAAATTATCAACACAGTACAAGGAAAAGGTCAGAATGAGGTGTGATGTTCTTTTAGGATAGACCCAAACTAAAGAACAAAAGAATTCTATCTTCTCTTAAACGTCATGGTTCATGTGACATGGCACTTCATAGGCAGGGAAAGAGGGAGGAAGGATGGGTGATCAATCACTCTAGAGTGATGGAAAGTAACAATTCAGGGAGGGAGTGTGAATTAATTCTATGTGGAAGATCAGTCCTCGTGGAGGACTCTGCTATGGTCAGTGCTTGGCCGTGGTAAGTGTGATATCACGGCTAGGAGCCTGGAGTTTGGATCCAGACGTCTTGAGTTCAAACCCTACCCTGTCATGTACTAGCTGTGTGGGCTTGGTCAAGCTACTTAACCTCTAGGAATCTCTAATAAGGAGTCATAAGAGTATCTATCTCACTGGGTTGTTATACACAGATTAAATGATTTAGCATTCGTTGAGTGCTTAAAGAAGTACCCGGCTCAATGGTTTGAGTTAACCAAGAATACTGGCCTCCACGTCAATGCTAATTATTCATTTTCTGGTTAAAAGCCAATTTTAAAATACATAATTTGTATCATCATAACTCACTTTTAAAAATTCATTGACTTGGACTTTTTGCAATAGAGTTTTAGATTGTTTCTATGGGGTCTACGTTTTTTAAAATTTGTTTATTTGGTTTTTTTTTGTTTTGGGGTTTTGGGTTTTTTGGGGTTTTTTTTGCCTACAACGTGTAATATTGAGTTGAGCGCATAGTAGGGGCTGAATCACCATATGGTTGACTAAATGAAGGAAATAATAAATTATCTTTATCCACATCTAAAGTTAGGAATTCGGATTTCTAAGGATCTTTTGCTTCACTTGTAACTAAAATCAGGGGCACTGTTTTGAAGGTCATATTCAGCTTTTAAATGAGAGGGTTTTTCTATGATTTTTCTCCCAGGAAATTTAGAAGACGCCGAGATTGGCTGTGCTTAATACCAAGTGCCTCTGTGCGGTACACCCTTACCCCTGGACCAGCTGCACGCCGCCTTGCCCACCGCCCCTGGAATTCCTGATCGCCAGGTGGACCTGGGGCCCCCGGGAGCCGGGCTCCTCTGCAGGCTGGGCTCTGAGAGACTTGGTGGGCGCTGCTGCCCTCTGCTGGTGACCGCACGAAACACCGCTCTCCGTTCCCTTCACCTGGGCTTCTCGGAGGAAAGGGACTGAAGTGAGCCCGTGAGTACCTCCGAAACCTCCCTCACCCGCACCCCGTGCCCTGCAAAAAAAAATGTTCAAAATCAAAGCACTACTAAGTGGTATAGATGAGCCGTAGGAAGTCTGACACAGTTCTGATTTTTCCCACCATTAGACCACAGCTCTTCTTTAAATGTTCACTATTTAATTCTTTCCCAAAGTTCACTTTCCTGCGCCTCTGCTTTGTTGAATTGGCTGGATACAGCGCCGTTTCGATGGGTCCAGTGTAGTTTTTTCAAGTTTATCTTAAGAAGAAATTGGAATGTAGGTGCCGTGTGTTCTAGACTGGTCGCACGATGTTTAGCAGTGCTCTGTGGTTGTGTCTTAGACTCCTGATGACAAAAATCAGAGACTCACCCTTTTTTTCCTCTTTCAGTATTTACGGCCTAGTGGTTAGCTTTGAATTTATACCTTTTATAGTGTCTTTTGCCTTACGCCCCTTGATCATTTTTGTTGTTAAGTGATAACCTTTGATTTCTGGAAATCACTCCATATCCGTTCATAAGGATTTTCTTTATTCTTTTTTAGCTCAGCCTAATGCTTCATCGTGTGTTATGTGCTGTAGTTTATTCGACCACTTTCCTATATTTGGACATGTAAATTGTTTCCAATACTGTACAACTTCACATAATGCTGCAATGAATAAGCATGTGCATGTGTATTTTTGTATGAATGGAGGTGTATCTTCAGGGTAGGTGATTAGAAGTGGGATTGCTGCATGAAAAGGTGAGCGCACACGTAGTTTTGTTCAATTTTACCAGACTTACTAGGGGCGGAGGCTCACTCTGAGAATGTTAGTGACTAGCATTTATTGTGAGGATACTTGTGATGAAAGAAAGAGAGAGAGAGGGAGAGAGAGAGAAGGAAAGAGAGAAAAAGAAAAGAGAGGAAGAAAAAAGACAGGGAGAGGGAGGGAGGGAGGGAGGGAGGACCACATGGAATTTTAGCCATGTGGTCCTATCTCATGAGGACTCAGGAAAGTAGTCTGGCTGGCGAGGAGGGGGAGGCATGCACTAGACCTCTTGGGACAATTAGAAACTGTAGCACGACTCAGCTCATAGAGACGGATCTGCTGCTTGCTGGTTCTGGCCTTAAGGCTGACCTTGGTCCCTGCACAGCCTGGGTTGATGAATATTCATTCTGGCATGCCTGTCCCTGTTGGTGACACCACTCTTGTCTGTCTAGCTGCTCTTCCTCACACCACCACCTGAGTCCTTGACTCTGTGAGACATCCATCCCTTCCTCCTGTTGTTTCTTGCCAGATCGCGGCCACTCTAACTGCACCGCCTATTTCATGCTATGCTTTGTATGTCCACTACTAACTGAGGAATCTCACCACGTTTCTAATTCAGGTTCTGATAAGTAAGAGTCTCGGTGCCCCGTACTTCCCTTTGGGACAGAACTGGTCATGCCAGGGCATCTCCTAGGCCACCTGCAGTTTACACAGTGTATCATGTGTCCCCCTAGGGCAGCCTCTCCAGAGGGGCTAATGGGTGGCACTGGAGCTATGACAGGTAACAGGATTGATATTTCTATAATTGAGCAATTCACCAGAAATAGGAGCATGGCCACGCTTATGACTTTACCTGTTATGTTCTCAATGGCTGCACAAGGCCAGTTGTAAATCCATGCTCTCTCCTATCACACTCTTGTTTTTATTTTTGTTATTATTATTTTTTGCAGTACGCGGGCCTCTCACTGCTGTGGCCTCTCCCGTTGCGGAGCACAGGCTCCGGACGCGCAGGCTCAGCGGCCATGGCTCACGGTCCCAGCCGCTCTGCGGCATGTGGGATCCCCCCGGACCAGGGCACGAACCCGTGTCCCCTGCATCGGCAGGCGGACTCTCAACCACTGTGCCACCAGGGAAGCCCTACACTCTTGTTTTTAAACTGTCAAGAGGGAAAAAAAAAAGCTATCATATGTTTCATCACTTGTTTTGTATATGAAGGGAGGTAATTACTGATGGAACTGAGAAAGTTGGTACAAGGTAACTTCCTTAAAAAGTGATCCTAAACCAAGTCCATCATTTGTATCTTACCCTAAGTGTCCCCTCGTCAAAAAAGCCTTTCCTTCCCATCTCTATCCCATGAATGTGTTTACGTCCTCGCTATTCCGGCCACTGTCTGAATAACTTACTTAGTGGTCCGTTGTTGGTTTGCCTTTCCCCATTCCTTCCCCACCAGAACATAAGCTCCATGAACTTAGTGGCTACCGGTCTGTCCTATACCCACGGCACCCAGAACAGTGCTCGGCACACAGTAGGAGCTTATACATATTTGTTCAGCAAATCAATATACTGACGGCGAGGCTGTGTGAAAAGTGTCATACTGTGCGACACAGTTGACACTTCCTGCTGTGTGCAAGTGGCTTTTAGTAATCAAAAATTAAACTGATATTGTTTACGTCAATTATTCCAGCTCGATAACCAAATCCAGCAACAAGAGCATTTTCTAAGTACTCTTCTTCCTCCCAAATGCTTCTTTGCAAAGGTATCTTTTAGCGAGGGCAAAATGAGCATGCTACGTGGATTGATCATTATGCTGCCGTAACACTGGAGTTTGGTGTGTTTAGAGCAGATGGTCTAAGTCGGCATCCTCTGAGGTGTCATCAGTAGCTGCCTCCAAGGAAGGACGCTGGCAGGGGTAGAGATAACTGCGCCTGCTTAAACCCATCTCGGACGTAAGCAGGGAAGCTGTAATTGGCCTCTCATATCAAGTGTTTGAAATTCAGTAAAAGAGCTGAAAGTGCATGCAATTAAAAGTGAGCATCGCCACAGGCAAGCAGATGAAGTTAATTATACACTAAGAGGACCTTTTTTTTTTATGTTGAGCCTTCTTTTTTTTTTTTTTTTTTTTAATTTATTTTATTTATTTCATTTTTGACTGTGTTGGGTCTCCACCGCTGCATGCAGGCTTTCTCTAGTTGCGGCGAGCAGGCGCCACTCTTCGTTGCAGTGCGCGGGCCCCCCATTGAGGCGGCTTCTCTTGCTGTGGAGCATGGGCTGTAGGCGTGTGGGTTTCAGTCATTGTGGTTCGTGGGCCTAGTAGTTGTGGCTCACGGGCTCTAGAGTGCAGGCTCAGTAATTGTGGTGCACTGGCTCTGCCGCTCCACGACATGTGGGATCCTCCGAGACCAGGGCTCGAACCCGTGTCCCCTGCACCGGCAGGTGGACTCCCAACCACTGCGCCACCAAGGAAGCCCGAGCCTTCTTTTAATTTATTTTATTTACTTATTTATTTTTTATTTTTTTTTTGCTGTGTTGCATCTTCGTTGTTGTGCGAGGGCTTTCTCTAGTTGTGGCAAGCGGGGGCCACTCTTCATCGCGATACGCGGGCCTCTCACTATCGCAGCCTCTCTTGTTGTGGAGCACAGGCTCCAGATGCGCAGGCTCAGTAGTTGTGGCTCACGGGCCCAGTCGCTCTGCGGCATGTGGGATCTTCCCAGACCAGGGCTTGAACCCGTGTTCCCTACATTGGCAGGCGGACTCTCAACCGCTGCACCACCAGGGAAGCCCCTTATTTTATTTATTATTATTATTATTATTATTTTTGGCTGTGTTGGGTCTTCGTTTCTGTGCAAGGGCTTTCTCTAGTTTTGGCAAGCGGGGGCCACTCTTCATCGCGGTGCGCGGGCCTCTCACTGTCATGGCCTCTCCCGTTGTGGAGCACAGGCTCCAGACGCACAGGCTCAGTAGTTGTGGCTCACGGGCCCAGCCGCTCTGCGGCATGCGGGATTCTCCCAGACCAGGGCTCGAACCCGTGTCCCCTGCATTAGCAGGCAGACTCCCAACCAGTGCGCCACCAGGGAAGCCCCAAGAGGACCATTTTTTAATGCAGTGGGCATGGTCATCATCCCCATCAACAGCCTGCGGGGCCTGGTACAGCAGGCTGACTACTTTCTGCTCAGAATGAAAGAATCCAGTCCCTGAAACAGAGCGTCCTTTTCAGAGCCAAATGCTCTCACATAAAGGGAAAGTACAAAGGCTGAGGAGAAGGAGGGCCCCGCTTGATCGGGTTTCTAAATAAAACCAGGCTCCAATAGAAAAGAGCTTGTAACACTCATCATAAATGAAGAAAGTATGATTTTAAAATAAACCCTAGAAGCAGAGCTGATAAGACATCCCTGCCCTGAGCTCACCATAGCCTGTGTCAAGTCAACGTTTTAATTTCCAGGGGGCTGGATTCTACAAAGAAGAGACATGTTTATTTTTTCTCCAAGAGGCAACAAAGACCCCAGACTTCAGGCTTCTGTAGCAGAGTCTTTGTGAAACTAGTTAATCCAGTCAAATTGAGTTAATGGCTACAGAGAGGTTGATGGAATGGGCAATTTACTGTTCAATAATGAGCTGTCAATATGGGGCAAAGAACTCCTTTGATCAAGCCAGTCATGGCAACAGTTCAGGGTTCCATTGATTTCTCTGCAGTTAGTGGGCATGGTGCTAAAAAGCAAAGACGAAGACAGACCTGACTAGAAATGTGTCTCCTCTGTGCCGAGCAGAGAGCCTGACAGCAGGAGCTGGGCACGTGGCCTCAGAGAGCGTTGGCACCTGGCGATGAGTCCCAGAATCCCCTGTGATTTAGGTCTCTGGGCAATTGCAGTCGAAGTTTGGTTACGAATCTACAGTAGGAAGAATCGGAAATCAGAAAATACCAGTCGTATATAATTTAAACGGCCCTCTCTGCCTTAATGACTATGTATACAGGTTTTCCCTTAAACTTAATAATGAGTTTTTGATCATATATCCACTCCTTATCAAAAATCTGAGTCTCTGATGATCATTTTTGGGGAGTTGGGAGCATTCTTTAGTTCTTTGCTGTTGTACTTGAATTTATTTTCCCCCTTCTTTGAATTGCAATACTTCATGTCTTAGCTCCAAGTTTCAAAACATTGGCTAATATTTATACTGGATTTTGTTTAAAGCTGGGCTTCACCTGAAATCATAAATCAAACGACAGAAGTGAGGATTTTCACATAATTCCCTGAGAGATTTATCTTCACATAAAAATGTGAAAAGTGAGGTGAAAAAAAAAGAATAAATGACAACTAAAAGCATCCCAAGTATAAAAGTCAAAAATTTTCCTGCATTCATTGTAATCAGTCTGTTGTTTTCATCCAAGAATGCTCATTGTCACAGAGTTCACCCTCTTGTCTGTGGGGTTAAAGTAAGTCCTCAAATGGAAAATCTCCACCAGAGATACGGGTTTCCAGAAGTATCTACAATGAGTAACACATTTAAGAAAAATCACCCATGATGTATCCAGGAAGAAGTATTGTTTAAGGAGGCAAAGAGATTTGCAGATTCCAAACCTTCACAATTATAAATTCAGAAGCAGAGCCTTCAAACAAAAATGCAGAGTCTTGACTGCTTTTCTCAAATATTTAAATGTGTTCTTCAAATTATTCAAGTAGTATATGGTTTTTAAAGGTTTGTTTTGAAAAAACCCACAGTGCCTGGCTTCCAGCACCTTCCCCAATAGTATCCCACATCCAAAGGCCACCACTTTTAACCTTGTCTTGGGGGTTTGACCCCTGTATTTCTAAACGACGTGCTTGTGCTGCTTTTGAACTTCTTTTCCAGTTTTAGATATTAACTTTTAACTGCCCACCATGAAAAGTAAAGCTCCATGCAGACACATTTTCTCAGATCCTCTGAAAAAGTTTCAGTCCTGGCTGAAAAAAAAAAAAAAAAAGGACATGAACGCAGAAGAATTTGTGCTGATTGAGAGCACAGTGATCTGGGCCCCATTCTGAATTGCTGGGCCCGTCATTTCCATGGACTTCGCATCCTGCTCTCATTAATTGCACGCCTGCTCTCCATCTTCTCAATCTGTTTTTATCCTAGCTTTGCTTCCATTTACATTGTTGTAACGACATAAGTGTTATTCACAATTGAGCCATGAATTATTTCAGAGTTATATTTTCTTTCCTGTACAACTTTGGTGCAGTTGGGGTTAATAATTGTCTTGTGGTTTTGGGCATAGTTTTCTAAGTTCCTATCTCAGACCTAGACTCTCCGGCAAGAGTATAAATACATTCTCAGTATTTTCAAACGCATCATGTATTTGATCTGTTTCTTCTTTTTGGAGATTCCCTTCTAGAAGCCCCTCCGCTCATTCATTGATTCAAGAAATGTTTGCGGGTGTCTACTAGGTGCCAGGCCATCTTCTAGGCACTGAATGTGCATGAAAGATAGAATTCTTGCCCTCCTGGAGTTTACATTGGAGTTGGAGGAGATAGAAGTAAGCAATAAGCCTAATAAAACATATTATTTTAGATGATGTACATTGTATGAGAAAAGAAGTGAGCTTGGCAAGATGGATTGGGAGTGCAGGAAGGGGGGGCCTAATGGTATTATAAACAGAGGAGTTGGAGAGGTGACATTTGAGCAGCCTTGAAGGGATGAGTGGGTCATGGGGGGGCACATTCCAGGCAGAGGGAATGGTCATGGCAAAGGCTCTGACGTGAGAATGTGCCTGATGTGTTCAGGCCATAGCTAGGAGACAGGAGCTGCAGCAGATGAGTGAGGGGAGAATGGTCGAAGAGGACAACACAGAGACATTGGGAGGCGGCATCTCGCAGGGCCTTGTGGGCCACTGTAAAGGGGAACTTGAACTTGAAAAGGATCACACCATGGTGGTTGCTTGTCAAGAAGAGCACCAGGGGTGGCGCAGGGAGACCAGTTAGGAGACCAAGATCCAGGAGGCAGAGAGTAGCGGACTGGACCAGGTGTTAGCAGGAGAAATGGTGGAAAGCGGCCAGACTCTGGGTAGATTTTGAAGTTACAGTGAGTATGATTTCCTAGGGAAGTGAATGTGAAGAGGAGAGAGAGGGAGAAAGAAAAAGAGGTATCACGGGGAACCCACTTCCTGCTCCAGTCTTTCTGGAGCTTTCGAGGTCATCGACAAGGTTGTCATCCTGAGATCTCTCTCCTTTTTTCTTCATTGGAAAAAAGCAGAAGCCTCATTAAAAAAAAAAAAAGGTAAAGTTGCACATAATTCTGCCACCCAAAGATCACTACTGGTAACATTTTGATGTATGCTTTGCCAGACTTTTTTTTAATTGAAATATAGTTGATTTACAGTGTGTCAATTTCTGCTGTATGGCAAAGTGATTCAGTTATTAATATATATACATTTTTTAAAATTTTCTTCTCCATTATGGTTTATCATAAGATACTGAATACAGTTCACTGTGTGTAGCACCTTGTTGTTTGTCCATTCCCTGAGCTCTCTCTTTATACCATCCCAGGGATTCCTCTTCCCTTGGGTTGGCTTCCCCATTTTCTAGGTCGAGTTCATCCTCTGCGACTTCCTTCCTGAGAATGGGTAGATGGGAGATATGTTTGAGATTTTTGTAGGTCTTCAAATGCCCATATTCATTACACAATAAAGGCTGAGTATGGGACTCTAGGCTGGAAATCATTTTACCTTGATCTCTGAAGGCCCTGTTCCATGGTCCCCAGTGTCCCATTTCAGAAGATATGAGTCATTCTGATTCTCATTCCTTTCTAAGTGACTTTGTTGTTTCTTCTCTTTAACAACCTGTGGAATTTTCTTGTGCCCACTGTTCTGAGTTTTCACAATGGGGCGACTTTAAAAAAAATCCCTATTGCCGGGTACTCAGTGGATTCCTTCAAACTAGAAATGTAGTGTTGTTCAGCTCTAGAGTGTCTCTCTTCTTAGTTTTCTCTGTTCTCTCTTTCTGGAACTCTTACTCAGATGGTGGCTCTCCTGACAGCTTCTGTCTGAATACTGTCAGGGAGGTTCGTAGTTCGGATTCTCCAGAAGAAAACAGAATCTGCCCAACCAGTTCATCTAGTTGAGACAAGCCAAATTGGTCCTGAATTGCTAACCAGCCAATGAATCAGTTTCCCTCAGCTTCACTCATCTGATCAGCTTTGGGTCACATGACACCAGAGCTGCCACTCCTGAGAGTTCCATAAGCAGGAGGATAGGCATTTGGGAACAGGCTTATGTCACTAAGATAGAGCTAATTGCAAATATTCTTTGCTGTCAAATCTTATGTCAAGTAATAGATTCTGGGCTAGAAAATATGGTTTTATAGATATATATAATATTATATATATTGAAATATATATGTATAGTTTATATATTATAAATATATATATATTTTCCCCTAGTAAATTATAAAAGTATTTTAAATAATATACCTTTCTCTTTAGATGTACATTCCAGACGGATCAAAGATTTAAGTGAAGAAAGAGAAAGAGAGAGAAAGGAAGGAAGGGAGGAAAGAAAGAAGAGCATAAATATACCAGAGGGAAACATGGATGAATATTTTTCAAACCATGGTGTTGGAAAGGTTTGACAATGAGAACAGAGACCATAAGGAAAAGAATGACAAATTTAACTACATAAACACTGTAAATTTATATGTTGAAAAAAATTCCATAAAAATGTAGAAAAATAACTAGAAATTTTGCAACAGTTGACAAGCAGTTAGTATCCTTAAGATATGAAGAGTGCTCACAGATCAATAAGGAAGGTTTCATAGAGGAATTGATAAAGCAAGATAGGCATTTCATCAAAGAGGAAATATATAGCGTCAGTACAATTGTGAAAAGAAATTCAGCGTCATACTAATAAGAGAAATGGGAAAGCAACACTGTTTCTGTTGCCAAAGATTAAAATGGGTGATAAAAATGTCTTGGCAAAGGGGGAGACAGGCCCTCTGTTTAATGTTGGTGGGAATGTGCGTTTATGTATAATTTTTAGAAAAATAATTTAATCCTTATACACTATGTCAAAATGTAAAACATTCAGCCCTCTTATTCAGCAATTACTCTTCTAGGGATTTGGGGTAAGAAATAATTACCCAATTGTGAAAATATTTGCATGTAAATGGTCAACCCTAGGGTGTTTATGAGAGTGAGAAAATGAAAATGATTCAAATTGATATCAATTAAGGATTGAAAGGGGAAAAGTTGGTACATAAAAATAATGGAATCCTATGTGGTCATTAGAAGTGATGATGTCAATCCATATTTACCGGCATGGAAAGACATCTACCATACATGGTGGGGCGAACAAAGCAGTTTATAAGGTACAAGTTTAGAATGATCCTATTAATATATGTCTAGGTGAGTTTCAGTGAAGCTAAGTGTCTCTAGAATGTAAGTTCCCCCGAGGACAAGGCATTCATGGTCTTCACTGCTGTGTTCCCAGTGCCTCAAACTGTGCCTGGTACTTTGCAGCCGTGCAATAATGTTTGTTGAATGAATGAATGAATGAAAGTGGTTTACAGAGTTCTTCACCAAAAGTTTAACATGAAGGAGTGCTGGTAATTTTTTCTGTGCTCTGTACATTTTCTCTGTCTTTTGAGTTGCCTTCAAAATGTTTACTTTTACCAAAACAGATACGCTATTAAAAACCTGTGGTAATGCCTTCTGCTGGTGAGAACGTGGCAGTCCCAAATGTTTCAGTGACTGTGTAAACTGGTTTAACTCTTTCTGAAAACCACTGGATATTCAATATTCGAAAATCACAAAGGGTTCCTTCCTTGTGCCTGTTAATCCTGCCTGGGTATTTATGCTAAGGAAAAAAAACAACAACCGTAAAACATGAAATGCCGTGTACGTCACAAGGTGTTCATCTCGGTTTTTATATTAGGAAAATAACAACCCTGGACAACCTACAGGCACTTCTAACGGAGGGAAGAGTAAAAGTAAATTATGAAAATCCACTAGGTGGAATTTCATGTAACCATTACCAGTTCTGAAGACTCTAGCAACATGAACAAAGAGAGGCTGAAAACACAGGCACGCAATGACTTAAATTCTGCATAAACAAAGTAATGGTGCTGTGGTATTAAGAGTGTGGAATTCTGGGAGCCGTTTTCTGAAAAGAGCGGAAAGAACATGAGCTTTCGAGCTGCAGACAGAGGTTTTTATTCAGGCGTAGCTGTTGCATAAACTTGGTTGGTCATATTCCCTAACTTTGTGCTTCATTTTTCTTATCTACAAGATAGGCTAATAGTACTACTTCCTAATACTGGGAGAATTCAAATGAGATGCACATAAAAGTAAAAGCTATCACAGATATAGAGAACAAACTAATGGTTACCAGTGGGGAGAAGGAAATCCAACCTTGGAGTTGGGCACCACCCACTCTGGGACTCTCGTGGCTGAGAGCGAGGAAAAGCCACCGGCGACCACACGAGGGCGCCCGCGTTCGGGCCGGGTGAGACATTCCCGGGCGTGTCCAGCAGGAGACGCTATGGGCGGAGAGGGACCCTGGACCGGAAGCCGGGCTGGAGGCGTCCGGGAGCAGTCGCGGACTCTTTCGACTTCCGCCGCTGCCGACGCCGCCGCGGGACCAGGCTAAGTTGCCGTTTGTTTCGAGCCGCTACCCTCGCCGTCGCGATGCCGCTGGAGAACCTGGAAGAGGAGGGTCTGCCCAAGAATCCGGACCTACGCATCGCGCAGCTGCGCTTCCTGCTCAGCCTGCCGGAGCACCGCGGGGACGCGGCCGTGCGCGACGAGCTGATGGCAGCCGTCCGCGATAACAGTGAGGCCGGCGCGAGAGCCGAGTCAGCGGCCTAGGCCTGGGCGGCCCCGCGCTCCCGAGCCTGCGGGGTTTTCCCCGACGGGGCTCGCGACCCCGGGGCGCCCCTCCGACGGGGTCCCCGAGACCAGACCTGGCCTTTGCGCCCCTCGGGGCTTTCCTTTTGTCGGGGGCGCCTTCTGGGACCTCCAGCCTTGCCCTCAGAGGTTTGCATCTCTGTGCGCCTCCCACCCTGGGGCCAGCCTCAGGGCGGGGCGGGCGGATCCCGAGGTGTTGAGCCCCGTGCCAGGCACGGAAGAGAGACATGACTTACTGTCATTAGCGACTGGTCTCGGGGACTTCAGCGTTGCGGGTGGAGGGGAAACTTGGGTCGGTTCCTTTCGCCCTTCCTAGCAGTGAATGGCAGCGGGCCCTGTACCGTTGTACGCACGTGTCTGAGTGTGTGTGTGTGTGTGTGTGTGTGTGTGTGTGTGTGTCAACAAGCTTAGCCTTTCCGTTGCTGGAAGACTGTGGGAACAGAAGCCGCCGAGAGGCAAACCGAGGTTGTCCTCCCCCCGGCCCTAGTAGAGGGCGTCGGTGACAGGCCTGGCCCTGATGCTGACCGCCCAGCCCTTTACCAAGCTCTGTCCCATCCCTTCCTCCTGGCAGGTAGGCGACTGGTGGATGACCTCGCAGTTGTGTACGAGGAAGGAGTGGGTAGACAGTGAGGTTAGGGCAGGACGGGGCCTCACTCCTAAGTCACATCCCTCTTGTTCGCTCTCAGACATGGCTCCTTATTACGAAGCCTTGTGCAAATCCCTTGACTGGCAGATGGACGTGGACCTGCTCAGTAAAATGAAGAAGGCAAATGAAGACGAGTTGAAACGTTTGGACGAGGAGCTGGAAGATGCGGAGAAGAATCTGGGAGAGAGCGAAATCCGAGACGCGATGATGGCAAAGGCCGAGTACCTCTGCCGGATAGGTGACAAGGTGAGTGAGATGGCCTCCACTCTCTGTAGAGCCTGAAATGGGCACTGTGCAAGGTTAGTAATGTCTCATTTTAAAAACGAACGTCCTTTTCCACTAAGTGCAGAGGTTACCTGCTGACCTGAACTAGTGAATCAGTGCAAAAAATTAATAAAGAAAAAGTTAGTAGTTTTCTTGCTACACCCATTCTGTCACCTGCCCCCAGACAGCAGCCGGTGTGTATTCTTCTCCCTCTCTATGCCAATAAAACCAGTGCCTGTTCGGAGATGTTTGTTTATTTACTGTTTTTACAAAATTGGGATCATTCTCAGTAGTTCACTTTTGTAACGTATCCTGGTTGGGAAGCATTGGTTCTGGTGCATTTTGAAAATTATTGTTTACACAGGTAAATCGTCTCCTTGTAAGAAACTAAAATATTATAGTTAATGCTGAAGTTCTATTTGGTTTTTCTTTATTCTCTATCTCCTCAGAGATAATCTTGTAAATTCTTTTATTGTACATTTACAGGCATGTGTATGTACTTGTAGAAATTAGGTAGTATTGGTTTAAAAAGTTTGTTTTAGATAAATGGAATCATAGTGTACTCATGTTGTCCCGTTTACTTTTTCATTCAGCATTATATCTGAGTGACTTCCCATGTTAATGTGCATAAATCTTGCTCATTCTGGTTAACTGCTAGCTAGTAGTCCATTGTAGGGCTATGCTGTAGTTTACTTAGCTATTCAGTGGTTGGGTATGTGTGTTGTTTTCAGCTGTTTTTGCTAGGACAAGCCACTGCTGTAAAAACATGCTTGTGTGTGTGCCTCTTTGTGTATATATGCTCATGTTTCTCTAAGGTGTATTCTATGAGATGAAATCTCTGGGACGAAGAACAGTTTTTATCTTAGTATGTGTGGCCTGTGATCCCGCACAGCAGCCAACCTAATTTATACTCCACTATCAGGGCACAAGAGGGATACTCACAAGCATTGGATCTTTTAAATTTTTTAACTTAGTAGTTCTGTAATAGTGGTTAAGAGGATGGGCTTTGAATGTCCTAATTTTAAGCAGTGCACCCTGAAGTATTTACATAATGGATGACACGGTGTCAATATAAAAAAATTAAATAGTGTGAGCTCTTGGATAAGAGTGCCTGGGTTGTATTTCTGACTTCAGTAATTATGATTTACTCCTCTGTATGAGTTTCCTCATCTGTTAAATAGGGATAATGATAGTGCCTAGGGGCAAAGAGCTTAGACTAGTGCCTGCTGCAAAGTGCTGAAATGTTAAATGATACGAGCTATTATTATTTAGTTTAAATTTAAAACAAGTTTTTTTTCTTCTGATTATAAATTTAGGGTTTAAAAAAAAAAAGCTTTGGGGCTTCCCTGGTGGCGCAGTGGTTGAGGGTCCGCCTGCCGATGCAGGGGACGCGGGTTCGTGCCCCGGTCCGGGAGGATCCCACATGCCGCGGAGCGGCTGGGCCCGTGAGCCATGGCCGCTGGGCCTGCGCGTCCGGAGCCTGTGCTCCGCAACGGGAGAGGCCACAGCAGGGAGAGGCTCGCGTACCGCAAAAAAAAAAAAAAAAAAAAAAAAGCTTTGGTCATTGTAAAAAGTTGGAAAATACAGAACAGTTTGAAAATAGCTAATAGTTTGTGTGGCTTTCTAGGCTGTGTGTGGTTTGCTTTGGTTTGGTTTTAAAGAGGATGCATTATTACACGTGAATGAGAAACTCAAAGCTTTTGATTCAGGCCTTAAGGAATTTCAATAGGGATATGTTTGAATCAACATCAGGGGGTTGTAAATCGGTGATGTTCTAATAATACGTTCCATATTTGTTAAATAGCATTCTTCTAAAAAGAAGAGTTGTCGTTTTTCCCTCCTGTTTACTTTCTTGTTTTAACATTTTATTTTGTGTACTATTACTAAATAATGGACTTAGTGGATTTTTATTATTCACTGTGTTGTATTGATTACAGTCATTATTCTTTCCGGTGCTCAGTTTGCTACAAGTTTGTTAGTGCAGGTTCCTTCAAGATGGTTTCTTGGTCCTTTTGACATGATCTCCTTGGTCTTCCTTATAACAAGATGTCACAGGCTCACCTGTTATTTTCATTCTCCAAACCTGGAATTATCCATTTCTCCTAGGATCCCTGGTTTCTTTTATTGGGGGATAGTATTTAAAAACCAAGATCTTAGTACTGGGTGTGCCCTTTACTGTCTTGCCAGTCTCTTATTAGAAATGTATGAGGCATAACTAATAATTACATAAAACAAAGCCAGACACATACTAAAAAGTACCAAGTATAAACAAATGATTTTATTCATGTTCATTTTTTTGTTTTTGTTTTTGGGGGTTGTTTGTTTTTGTTTTGTTTTGTTTTGTTTGCTGGTGGTGGTGGTGGTAGTTTTTTCTCTGTTTTTTGGCCAGGCCACGTGGCATGTGTGATCTTACTTCCCCAACCAGGGGTCAAACCCGCATCCCCTGCAGTGGAATCTCAGAGTCTTAACCACTGGACTGCCAGGGAAGTCCCACATTTTCATGTTTTAAAAGCAATAAAAACATTTTTTTCCACAATGATTTGAGATAGAATTGTATATTTAAATACTCAATTGTGTTCTAGTACTCAGTGATTAAGATAAAATTTTTATTACCCTTTAGGTGATAAGATTGACAATTTACAGTAATTTTACAGTAGTGTATTGTGATTGTTAAAGGAAAAAATATTGAATATATAGAACAAAGAAGAATACTGAAATAATGGTGAATAAATTATGAATGTGTTTCTTCCATTGTTTTCTAGAATATAAGTATATGCTTAGACACGGTTGATGTATTTTTTATAAGAGTGGAGCGAATCGTATAAGGAACCCCATGCAATTATCCCCCAGCTTTAACAAGTATCAGCTCATGGCCATACTGTTCTATCTCTACTCCTACATGTTTCCCCAACTCCTTGCTAAGAAAATCCTAGACAGCTGATAGCTTTTGAAACTTTTAACCTTTTCTCACCTGTTGCCTTGGTTCTCTTGACAGGAAGGCGCTCTGACAGCCTTTCGCAAGACATATGACAAAACCGTGGCCCTGGGTCACCGACTGGATATTGTGTTCTATCTCCTTAGAATTGGCTTATTTTACATGGATAATGACCTCATCACCCGGAACACAGAAAAGGCCAAAAGGTGAATTTTATTTTTTCATTTTTTTAATGTTTATTTATTTTATTTATTTATTTTTTGGCTGTGTCGGGTCTTAGTTGCGGCACACGGGATCTTTGTTGAGGCACGCAGGATCTTTTCATTGTGGCATGCGGGCTCTTCGTTGTGGTGTGTGGGCTTTTCTCTAGTTGTGGCATGCGGGTTTTCTCTTCTCTAGCTGTGGTGTGCAGGCTCCAGGGCGCATGGGCTCTGTAGTAGTGCGGCACACGGGCTCTCTACTTGAGGCGCGCGAGCTCAGTAGTTGCGGCGTGCGGGCTCAGTTGCCACACGGCATGTGGGGTCTTAGTTCCCTGACCAGGCATGGAACCCGCATCCCTTGCATCGTAAGGTGGATTCTTTACCATTGGACCACCAGGGAAGTCCCCAGAAGGTGCGTTGTAGCAGTGGGGATTTATTCCCTCTAAATTATGATGCTACAGATAAGAAATTGATGTAAGAAATTTACCTATTTTCTTTTGTTTCCAACTAGTAAATTTGGTCAAGTAATTAATGTTCTTACTTACAGAAATGTTCTCTTTAAATATTTCTTTTTGGTTTAAGTTGTTAAAAGCTGTTTTCTCTTTCATAATAACACAAAACTTGTAAAAAGTGGCACTGTTTATTTCCAGATCATCACCTTACTGTTTTGTATTTTATAGCTTGATAGAGGAAGGAGGAGACTGGGACCGGAGAAACCGCCTAAAAGTATATCAAGGTCTTTATTGTGTGGCTATTCGTGATTTCAAACAGGCAGCTGAACTCTTCCTTGACACAGTTTCAACATTTACATCCTATGAACTGATGGATTATAAAACCTTTGTGACTTACACTGTCTATGTCAGCATGATTGCTTTAGAAAGACCAGATCTCAGGGAAAAGGTAATGACTGAATCATATTTAAAGAGTACCCCGTGCTCTTCCACCTTAAATACACAAAAATCATTAAAGCACATACTTGTTTTTTTAAAAAATTTCTAGGTAATTAAAGGAGCAGAGATTCTGGAAGTGTTGCACAGTCTTCCGGCAGTTCGGCAGTATCTGTTTTCACTCTATGAATGCCGTTACTCAGTTTTCTTCCAATCATTAGGTAAGGATAGAGTTGCTCGTTTTGACTGTCTGTCTTCATCTTATTTCTGACCCTGTTTGCGGATAACCTAAGATGATTTTTCACATATATGAAAAATATAGTGTGCAGACAGCTGTAGGTCTTTGGTCAGTACAGCTAATCTTTTGCCCATCTTGTTCATAGGGGGGTTAGCAGACTTTGATCAAGTGCTTTTGTGTGGTCCAGGAGGTAAGATTGATGTTTACATTTTTTAAGGATCGTTTAACAAAACAGGACAAAGAAAATTACGTGACAGCTCTTTGGCTCTCAGTGGCTAAAAATATCAACTGTCTGGCCCTTTGCCGAGGAAGTTTGCCTGACCCCTGGTTTAGAGTCTTTCTGGGATGTAAGGCAGAAAGTGAGCAAATGGTTCGAAGTGCTGAGTTTTAGAATTCAGATCTTGAATCTCCTTTTGATTGAGTTGATGTTAATTGAGTTGAATTCAGCAGTGGGTTATTTATGCAACAACTAAATCTTTGTGCCGATTTGCAAATCATTTTCAAGGGATGTTGGTTGAGACAATCTGTTGAAAGTGCTTGTGGTGTTCAGCCCAGGGGTCCTTCCCAGATGATTTTCCTAAAACTTAAAGAACTTGGCATTGATAATTCTCTTGTTTGTGCTGCAAGTTTCAGGAAGTATTTGGTTAATAAGTAGGTAGAATTTACACAACATGGGATAGGAGGACTCCAAATGATGGTCTTCTGTGTTTGGAGTAGGTTTTGGCCCAGTGTTTATGGAGTGCTTTCTGCATAAAGTTAGGCTGCTTTATGGGAATTCATACTACTCCCCTCAAGCAGTGGGGGAACAGGGCTCCTCATGTGTGAACGACCTGCATGGCCCTATCTTCCCATATGTGCACGATGGGTGGGTTTGCACCCAAGGTTGTACTGCAGAATTGCCCTTCTCCCTTTTTTATGCGTGTGGATCTCGTCATTATTCTGCTCAAATGTGGCGCTTTTCCCTTCTTCCTTCAGTCCAAAAATTTTTTAAATACCTTCTCTGCATTCCTGGTCTTATTTTATCCCCCATCCTCTTTTTTTATTGAGATGTAAATCACTATAAAATTCAGTATTTTGAAGTGTGTAAGTTCAGTGGTTTTAGTATATTGACAAGGTGTGCAGCTACACTAATTCCAGAACATCTTCATCACCCCAAAAGATGTTCTGTACCCATTAGCAGTCACTTCCCATTCCCGATTCCAGCCCCTAGTCTTTCTATCTCCATGGATTTGCTTATTCTGGACATTGCATATAAATGGAATTACACAATATGTGGCCTTTTGTGCCTAGCTTCTTTTGCCCAGCATAATGCTTTTACTGTCATCCATGCTGTAGCATGTATCAGTGCTTCATTCAGTTTACAGCTTAATGATAACGCCATTGCATGGATATACCACATTTTATTTATCCATTCATCAGATGATGGATACATTATAAATAATGCTGTAATGAATGTTTATGTGCAAGTTTTTGTGTGGACACAATGTCTAGTTTTTCCTGGGGATATACCTAGTAATGGAATTGGCGTGTCATGTGGTAACTCTTTGATTAATTTCTTGAGAAACTGCTTAACTGTTTTCCAAAGAAGCTACACAATTTTACATTCCCACCAGCAGTGTGTGAGAGTTCCAGTTTCCCCACATCGAATACTTGTTATTGTGTGTCTTTTTGATCATAGGCATCTTAGTGGGTGTGAAGTGATATCTTACGGTTTTGATTTGCATTTCTCTGATGACTAGTGATGCTGCATATTTTGTCATGTGCTTACTGGTCAAATGCCCTATTTTTACTTACTTAATTTTTTTTTTTAATCTTTATTTTTTGGCCACACTGCGTGACTTTCAGGATCTTAGTTCCCCGACCAGGGATCGAACCCACACCCTTGGCAGTGAAAGCACAGAGTCCTAACCACTGGGCTGCCAGGGAATTCCCTGCCCCATTTTTTAAACAGCAAATTATTTTGTGATTCTTTTTTAGAGTTTTTCTGTACTGCTACTTAGGACAATTAAGAGTAGACCATATGCTGTTTTCCTTTGTAGTGACCTTGACACCAGCTCAGTGCCCGTATGTTAGTGAGTGCTCTGTGTGACTGTAATTTAAGAGCAAAATGGGGGGAAGTGCTATGCTAGTGTGATGAAATTGATGGCTTTTGGAAACTTTTGAATGGTTGAGGTAACCTCTTCCCATCTTCCCCATCCCTACTGGCAACCTTTTAAAATTTACTCATTTCCCAGATACTTTTTTATTTTTATTTTTAAAAAATATTTTAATTTTATTGGAGTATAGTTGATTTACAGTGTGTTTCAGGCATACAGGAAAGTGATTCAGTTATACATATATTCATTCTTTTTTAGATTCTTTTCTCATATAGGTTATCACAAAATATTAAGTAGAGTTCCCTGTGCTATACAGTAGGTCTTTGTTGGTTATCTATCTTATATATAGTAGTGTGTGTATGTTCAACCCGAGCTCCTGATTTATCCCTCCCCCTCCTTGTTTCCCCTTTGGTAACCATAAGTTTATTTTCGATATCTGTAAGTTTGTTTCTGTTTTGTAAGTAAGTTCACTTGTATTTTTTATTTTTATTTTTTTTTCGGTACGCGGGCCTCTCACTGCTGTGGCCTCTCCCGTTGCGGAGCACAGGCTCCAGATGCGCAGGCTCAGCGGCCATGGCTCACGGGCCCAGCCGCTCCGCGGCATGTGGGATCTTCCCGGACTGGGGCACGAACCGTGTCCCCTGCATTGGCAGGCGGACTCTCAACCACTACGCCACTAGGGAAGCCCTGTATCTTTTTTTTTAAATTAGATATCACGTATGAGTGAGACCATATATTTGTCTTTCTCTGTCTGACTTACTTCACTTAGTATGATAATCTGTAGATCCATGCTGCTGCAGATGGTATTATCTCATTCTTTTCTTGTTGCTGAGTAATACTCCATTGTATATGTGTACCACACCTTCATTATCCATTCCTTTGTCAATGGACATTTAGGTTGCTTCCATGTGTTAGCTATTTTAAATAGTGCTGCAGTGAACATTGGGTTGCATGTAACTTTTCGGATTATGGTTTTCTCTGGATATATGCCCAGGAGTGGGATTGCTGGATCATATTGTAGTTCTATACTTAGTTTTTAAAAGATCCTCCATAATGGTTGCACCAATTTACATTCCCACCAACAGTATAGGAGGGTCCCCTTTTCTCCACACCCTCTCCAGCATTTATTGTTTGTAGACATTTTGATGATGGCCATTCTGACCCTTGTGAGGTGATACCTCATTGTAGTTTTGCTTTGCACTTTTCTGATAATTACTGATGTTGAGCATCTTTTCATGTGCTTTTTGGCCATCTCTATGTCTTCCTTGGAGAAATGTCTGTTTAGATCTTCTGCCCTTTTTTTTTTTTTTTTTTTGGCTGCGTTGGGTCTTTGTTGCTGTGTGTGGGCTTTCCTCTGATTGCAGCGAGCAGGCTTCTCATTGCGGTGGCTTCTCTTGTTGAGAAGCACAGGCTCTAGGCACATGGGCTCAGTAGTTGTGGCCTGCAGGCTCTAGAGCGCAGGCTCAGCAGTTGTAGTGCACAGGCTTAGTTGCTCCATGGCGTGTGGGATCTTCCTGGGCCAGGGCTCAAACCCATGTCCCCTATGTGGGCAGGCGGATTCTTAACCACTGCGCCACCAGGGAAGCCCTGCCCATTTTTTGACTACATTGTTTGTTTGTTTTTGACGTAGAGCTGTGTGAGCTGTTTGTGTACTTTGGAGATTAATCCCTTGTAGGTTGCTTCATTTGCAAATATTTTCTCCCATTCTGTGGGTTGTCTTTTCCTTCTGTTTATGGTTTCCTTTGTTGCACAGAAGCTTTTAAGTTTAATTAGGTCCCATTTGTTTATTCTTATTTTTATTTTCATTACTCTAGGAGGTGATCAAAAAACATATTGCTGTGATTTATGTCAAAGAGTGGTCTGCTTATGCTTTCCTCTAAGAGTTTTATAGTGTCCACCTTACATTTAGGTCTTTGATCCATTTCAAGTTTATCTTTGTGTATGGTGTTAGAGAATGTTCTAATTTCTTTTACATGTAGCTGTCCAGCACCACTTATTGAAGAGACTGTTTTTTCTCTATTGTATATTCTTGCCTTCTTTGTTATAGATTAATTGACCATAAGTGCCTGAGTTTTTATTTCTGGGGTTTCTGTCCTGCTCTGTTGATCTATATTTCTGTTTTTGTGCCAGTACCATATTGTCTTGATGACTGTAGCTTTGTAGCATAGTTTGAAGTCAGAGGTTTGATTCTTCCAGCTCTGTTTTTCTTTCTCAGGATTTCTCTGGCAATTCAGCGTCTTTTGTGTCTCCACATAAAGTAAAAAAATTTTTTGTTCTAGTTCCGTGAAAAATGCCATTTGTAATTTGATTGGGATTGCACTGAATTGCCTTGGGTAGTACAGTCATTTTGACAATATTAATTTTTCCAATCCAAGAACGTGGTATATATCCTTCCATCTGTTTGTGTCATCTTCAGTTTCTTTCTTCAGGGTCTTAGAGTTTTCAGAGTACAGGTCTTTTGTCTCCTTTAGTAGGTTTATTCCTAGGTATTTTGTTCTTTTTGATGTGATGGAAAATGGGATTGTTTCCTTAATTTTTCTTTCTGATCCTTTGTTGTTAGTATATAGGAATGCAAGGGATTTCTGTGTATTAATTTTGTATTCTGCAACTTTACTGAATTCATTGATGAGCTCTAGTAGTTTTCTGGTAGCATCTATTCTATGTATAGTATCATGTCATCTCCAACGGTGACAGTTTTACTTCTTTTCCAATTTGGATTCCTTTTATTTCTTTTTCTTTCATTGCCATAGCTAGGACTTCCAAAACTATGCTGAATAGAAGTGGTGACAATGGACATCCTTGCCTTGTTGCTGATCTTAGAGGGAATGCTTATAGCTTTTCACTGTTGAGAATGATGTTAGCTGTGGGTTGGTCATATATGGCCTTTATTATGTTGAGGTAAGTTCCCTCAATTCCCACTCTTCTGGAGAGCTGTTATCATAAATGGGTGTTGAATTTTGTCAAAAGCTTTTTCTGCATCTATTGAGATGATCATATGGTTTTTATTCTTCAGTTTGTTAATGTGGTGTATCACACTGATTGAGTTGTGGATATTGAAGAATCCTTGCATACCTGGGATAAATCCCACTTGAGTATGGTGTATGATCCTTTTAGTGTATTGTTGGATTTGGTTTGCTAGTATTCTGTCGAGTATTTTTGTGTTTATGTTCATCAGTGATACTGGCCTGTAATTTTCTTTTTTTTGTGGTATCTTTGGTTTCGTGTCAGGGTGAGGGTGGCCTCATAGAATGAGCTTGGGAGTGTTTCTTCCTCTGCAATTTTTTGGAAGAGTTTCAGAAGGACAGGTGTTAACGCTTCTCTAAATGTTTGATAGAATTCGCCTGTGAAGACAGGACTTATGTTTTTTCAAAGTTTTTTAATCACTGTTTCAATTTAAGTACTTGTGATTGGCCTGTTCATATTCTGTATTTCTTCCTGGTTCAGTCTTGTAAGGTTGTACCTTTCTAAGAATTTGTCCATTTCTTCCAGGTTGTCCATTTTATTGGCATATGGTTGTTTGTAGTAGTTTCTTATGATCCTTCCTATTTCTGTGGTATCCCTTGTAACTTCTCCTTTTTCATTTCTCATTTTATTGATTTGAGTCCTCTCCCTTTTTTTTCTTGATGAGTGTGGCTACAGGTTTAGCAAGTTTGTTTATCTTCTCAAAGAACCAGCTTTTAGTTTCATTGACCTTTTCTATTGTTTTCTTCGTCTCTATTTTATTTATTTCTGCTCTGATCTTTATGATTTCTTTCCTTCTACTAACTTTGGGTTTTGTTTGTTGTTCTTCCTCTGGTTGCTTTAGGTATAAGGTTAGTTGTTTATTTGAGATTTTTCTTGTTTCCTGAGGTAAGAATGTATTGCTGTAAACTTCCCTCTTAGAACTGCTTTTGCTGTGTCCCAAAGGTTTTGGCCCATCATGTTTATTTACATTGTCATTTGTCTCTAGGTAATTTTTGATTTCCTCTTTGATTTCTCCAGTGAACCGTTGGTTGTTTAGTAACATATTGTTTAGCCTCCATGTATTTGTGTTTTTTACAGTTTTTTTTCCTGTAACTGATTTCTAATCTCATAGCGCTGTGGTTGGAAAAGAGGCTTGATACGATTTCACTTTTCTTAAATTTACTGAGGCTCAATTTGTGGCCCAAGATGTGATCTGTCCTGGAGAATGTTTAGAAGAATGTGTATTCTGCTGCTTTCGGATGGATGGAATACTCTATAAATATCAATTAAGTGCATCTGGTCTAATGTGTCGTTTAATGCCTGTGTTTCCTTATTGATTTTCTGTCTGGATGATCTGTCCATTGACGAAAGGGGGATGTTAAAATCCCCCGCTATTATTGTCTTACTGTCGATTTCTCCCATATTTATGGCTGTTAGCATTTGCCTTATATATTGAGGAGCTCCTGTGTTGGGTGCATATATATTTACAACTGTCACATCTTCTTGGATTGATCCCTTGATCATTATGTAGTGTCCTTCTTTGTCTCCTGTAACATCTTTATTTTCAAGTCTGTTCTGTCTGGTATGAGTATTGCTAGTCCAGCTTTCTTTTGATTTCCATTTGCATGGAATACCTTTTTTCCATCCCCTCACTTTCAGTCTGTATGTGTCCCTAGATCTGAAGTGGATTTCTTGTAGATAGCATATATACGAGTCTTGTTTTTATACCCATTCAGTCAGTCTGTGTCTTTTGGTTGAACCATTTAATCCATTTACGTTTAAGGTAATCATCAATATGAATGTTTTATTGCCATTTTGTTAATTGTTTTGGATTTGGTTTTGAAGGTCTTCTTTTCTTTCCTTCCTCTTTCGTTCTCTTCTCTTGTGATGTCTATCTTCAGTGATGTGTTTGGATTGCGTTTTCTTTTTTGTGTCTCTACTGTAGATTTTTGGTTTGTAATTTCCATGAGGTTTTGATATGGCAGTCTGTATATGTACAGGATTGTGTTAAGTTGCTGATCTCTTAATCTCAAATGCATTTCCAATATCCTGCCTGTGTACTTTCCTCACAATTGCTGGTTTTGATATCATATATATGTGTGGGTGATTACCTACCGTTACTTTGTATTTGCCTCTACCAGTGAGCTTCTCCATTTGTAATTTTCTTGATTCTAGTTGTGGCCTTTTCTTTTCCGCCTAGAGAAGTTCTTTTAGGATTTGTTGTAAAGGTGGTTTGGTGGTCCTAAATTCTGTTAGCTTTTGCTTGTCTGTAAAGCTTTTGATTTCTCCATCGAATATGAACTAGAGCCTTGCTGGGTAGAGTATTCTTGGCTGTAGGTTTTTCCCTATCATCACTTTAAATATATCATGCCACTCCCTTCTGTCCTGCAGTTTCTGCTGAAAAATCAGCTGATAATCTTATGGGGGTTCCTTTGTATGTTATTTGTTGCTATTCCCTTGTTGCTTTTTGTATTTTTTCTTTGTCTTTACTTTTTGTTAGTTTGATTAATATGTGTCTTGGAGTGTTCCTCCTTGGGTTTATCTTGTATGGGCCTCTCTGTGCTTCCTGGACGTGAGTGAGTGTTTCCTTTCATGTTAGGGAAGTTTGCAGCCATAATCTCTTCAAATATTTTCTCAGGCCCTTTCTCTCTCTCTTTTTCTTCTGGAACCCCTATAATGTGAATGTCGGTGCATTTAGTGTTACCCCAGAGGTCTCTGAGGCTGTCCTCACTTCTTTTCATTCTTTTTTCTTTACTCTGCTGCGTGGCAGTGATTTCCACCATTCTGTCTTCCAGCTTACTCGTTCGTTCTTCTGCCTCAGTTATTCTGCTGTTGATCCTTTCTAGTTTATTTTTCATTCCAGTTTTTGTATTCATCTCTGTTTATTCTTTAAATCTTCTCTTTGTTAAACATCTCTTGTAACTTCTCGGTCTGTGCCTCCATTCTTTTTGAGATCTTGGATCATATTTACTGTCATTACTGTAAATTCTTTTTCAGGTAGGTCGCCTACTTCCTCTTCATTTAGTTGTTCTTATGGATTTTTATCTTGTTCCTTCATCTGAAACACATTTCTCTGCTCTCGTTTTGTCTAATTTTCTGTGTTTGTGGTCTCCTTTCTGCAGGCTGGAGGGTCGTAGCTTGTCTTGCTTCTGGTGTCTGCCCTCTGGTGGGTGAGGTTGGTCCTGAGGCTTGTGCAGGCTTTCTGGTGGGAGGGACTGGTGCCTGCTCACTGGTGGGTCTTGTCCCTCTGGTGAGCAGGGCAGTGTCAAGGGGTGTGTTTATAGGTGGCTGGGAGCTCAGTATGGCTTTAGGCAGCCGTCTGCTGATGGGTGGGGCTGTGTTCCCATCCTGCTGGTTGTTTGACCTGAGGCTTTCCAGCACTGGAGCCTGTAGGCTGTTGGGTAGAGCCAGGTCTTGATGCCAAAATGGTGACCTCCAGGGGCTTCCCTGGTGGCGCAGTGGTTGAGAATCTGCCTGCTAATGCAGGGGACACGGGTTCGAGCCCTGGTCTGGGAGGATCCCACATGCCGCGGAGCAACTAGGCCCGTGAGCCACGACTACTGAGCCTGCGTGTCTGGAGCCTGTGCTCCGCAACAAGAGGCCGCGATAGTGAGAGGCCCGCGCACCGCGATGAAGAGTGGCCCCTGCTTGCCACAACTAGAGAAAGCCCTTGCACAGAAACAAAGATGCAACACAGCAAAAATAAATAAATTAAAAAAAAAAAAAAATGGTGACCTCCAGGAGAGCTCATGCTGATCAGTAGTCTCTGTGGCCTCCCCCCAGAGACTACTGATTGGTGTGAGCCACAGCCAACCCCTGCCTCCCCAGGAGACCCTCCAAGACTCGCAGTTAGGTCTAGCCCTGGCTGCTATGGAGTTGCTGCTTTGTGCTGGGTCCCAGTGTACATGAAACCTTGTGTGCACCCTCCAAGAGTGGCGTCTCTGTTCCCCCCAGTCCTGTGGAGCTCCTGTACTCAAACCTTCAAAGCCAAATGCTTTTGGGATTCCTCCTCCCAGTGCCAGACCCTCAGGCTGGGAAGCCTAATGTGGGGCTCAGGACTCTCACTCTTGTGGGAGAACCTCTGTGATACATTTATTTTCCAGTTTGTGGGTCACTCACCTGGCAGGAATGGGATTCGTTTATGTCGCAACAGTGCCCCTCCTGCTGTCTTGTTGTGGCTTCTTCTTTTCATTGAGTGTGAAATACCTGTTTTGGTAGGTTCCAGTCTTCTTTGTCAGTGGTTGTTCAGCAGTTGTGATTTTGGTGTTTTTGCGACAGTAGGTGGGCTCAAATCCTTCTCCTCTGCCCTCTTCTCTGGAATCGAGTGGTGGCTTTTAGTTTGGATGCTTGCTGCCTCTGCTCAGTGTGTGCTGGCTGTTACCCACTTGATATGGGTGTGCAGGTATAGTGGCCCTTCCTGGTATAGCGGGGTAAGCACTTGGTGCCTGGTGGCGGGTCTCATATGGGTGGCTGCTGTCCGCACACTTCTGGGACAGCGGGGACAGGGCCTGGTGCCTGCTTGTGATTTCCCAGATATTTAAAATACAAAGGACAGATAGTTAAATCTTTTTGACAACAGTTATCATTTGTATCATTTACTCTCTCCTTTTATGTACTAAGGCATGTAGCATTTATTTGGTTTTATATATAAATAAGCCTTTTTGCTTCTCCAAATATACATAGACTTTGTACTTGAAAATATTTTATTTGAAAGAGAAAATAGCATCCTTTTCTGGGTAATACCTGATTGTTTTCAAAAATTAAAAATAAACTGAGATGAGAAAGTCCTATGTCCAAATGCATTTACACATTCACATACACAGACTTCTTCTGGAATAGAACCATTTTAAGATTGTTATATATCCTTCCAGAACTTTTATTCATTGTATGTACTTTAAAAATCAGAAAATAACACACCAAAAAAAAACCCCAAAGTTTTTTGTATACATGGAAAATTTTCAAACTGTATCATAGAAAGAAGAAAATGTCTCTCTCTAGCCTTTGATTGCCCAGGTCTTTTCTCTAGAGGCAACTACTGATTTCAGGTTCCAAGGGCGTCCATCCAAGGGCATTTGTATCCAGAGGTATAAGCACATAACACTTTTAAACATGTGTGGATGTATTTTACATGCAGTTTTGTAAGTAGGTTTTTTTTTTCTTTAAAATGTATCTTTTTATGTCTTTTAGAAATAGCTGGTTATTGAGTCAGTATTTTTAAGTGGGTGTCGGGCATCAGACACTGTGTATGTAGTGGCAGATCAAACAGGCAGAACTCCTTGCAACTGCCAGTTATCCTTTTTTAAGGACCTTAGAACTTCAGTGTATTGAAATAATGTATTTTCTCTGGACCTACTGCCTCATCCTTTGTTAGGCCTCTCAGTGACTAACTGGCCCAGGCTTGGTCATTGCCCTTATCTGTATAATTCTGTCATCAAATACATATGGATGGCAGTGATTTCCAGATTCATGTCTCCAGCCCCACACTTGCCAGTGAGCACCAGACCCAAGCCTTGGGATCTTTGACTTGGATGTCTGACAGGGGAATCCACCTCAACCCTGCTGAAGTGTAATGTTTGAATCCTTTCCTCCCCACCTCCCCCCACCACCACACACACACAAAGCAACTCAAGAAAAAAAAAAATTCTCCTTCTCCAGGGATTTTTATCTTGTTCAAGCCAGAAACATAAGTATATTCTTGAATCTTCTGTCTTGCTTCCATATCCTTGTAGCTGTCCTCCTGCTACGTTCTGAACCTGCTCTCCTTTCTGTTCTTGGGCTTAGCCAGGCTCTTCCTGCCTTGGATCTTTGCATTCTTTGTGTTGCTCTAAGCCTCTTGCTCTCTGCAGGGCAGGTTCCTCAGAGAAGTCTTCCCTGTCGAGTCCAGTCGCGTGGAAGCCCTCCTGTTCACTATCACATCACAGTTTTATTTTCCTTACAGAACTTCTTTTTGGAGAGTACCTTATTTGTTCATTTATCTCTTCTCTTCGAAAATTTAGTTGCTGTGGCAGCAGAGATCTTGTCTTTTGGCTTCCTACCGTATCCTCATTATTTAGAACAGTGATAGATAGTAAGTAGTAGATATTCAGTAAAATAATTTGCACTTCTGTGTGTGGATTGCTCATTAATACTCTGTATACACTTTATAGATAAAAGGCTGTTAATTTCTATCATGTTATAAATCCGTCCTCCAGTTTAATCAGTTTATCCAAAGGGAGGTCCTTATAATTTGTCATCTTATTCATTGCAGCTGTTGTGGAACAGGAAATGAAAAAGGACTGGCTTTTTGCTCCTCATTATCGATACTACGTGAGAGAGATGCGGATTCACGCGTACAGCCAGTTGCTCGAGTCATACAGGTCCTTAACCCTGGGCTATATGGCAGAAGCCTTCGGTGTTGGTGTGGAGTTCATTGATCAGTAAGTTTAAATAACAGCATGTCAATTTATTTTTTACACTTACCTTTGCATGTGTGAACTTGTATATTTTCTCCATTTACATTGCTTCCCTCAATTATAAAAACAAGATCTAAGAATTTTTCTTTCAATATCAAAACAATCCTATCTGTTATCTCTGCTTTCATGATGTGTTTCTACTGTAGTAGCAAAGATGGGACAGAAGTCTACTTTTAACAATAACTGGAGCATAAGTTGTCTCTGTCACACCTTTGTGAGCCACACTGCTACTGCAGTAGTGACTCTTAGGACCTAGTGTGAAGTATAAGATAGAGAGCTATTTCCTCTGCTAATGCCTTCAATTTTTTGGTTGCTTCTGCAATTCTGGGCAAACTGGTTGTTAAAAATGGAACTTCCAGCGCTTGAATCAGAGATTCATCAAATATGTATCAAAGCCTTAACTGAATGGGTTGGCATTGTTTCAGGTCTCTGTGTTCATGGAGTTTCATTCTAGTTATGGGGAGAGTTGGCAAGTAAGCAAATAAACGTGTAAGTCATTTCAGATAGAAGTGAGTCTACAGAGATAATACAGTGGCACAGAAAGATGCGTAGCTGCAGCACAGTAGTGGGGGGTAGGAGGGTAGCCGTGGGAGTCAGGCGGTGTACGGTCGTATAGGACCTGGTGGGGAACTTGGGTTTTAATTCAGGCGCTGTGGGGGGAGCCACTGGAGCATTTTAAGCCTCTGGTGGGTAACACGGTTCCATGCTCTGTCTTAACACACGCTGGACGGGGACACCAGGTGGTCTGTTCAGCAGCTCACGGAGGAGACGTTCCGTGTCTTGGACCCAGGGTAGTGGGAGTAGAGTTGGGGAGAAGTAGACGTTCAGAGTGTGAGCTGTCCAGGTGGTATCTAATATAAGTGGTTCCCAAACAAACACTGGCCTTTTAACTTTGAAGATGTAGTTTGCAGTGGCTCACAGTGAAAAAAGCACTTTTTAATGAAGCTGCATTTCATTTTAAAAGACCACACTTTTTAGCCATTTTGGGTTTTTTTCTAATATTTTATTATGAAAAATTTCAAACATGCAGAAAATTGTAAAGAGTTGCACCATAAATTCCCATAGATCCTTGATTCTGTAATTTATTAACATTTTGTTACATTTGTTTTATCACCTTCCGTCTGATTTTTAACGGCTTGAAAGGAAGTGTCAGACACCAGTACATTTCACCCCCAGTCACCTTAGCATGCATATCAGTGTTTGTTTATGGGTTTGTTTATGGGTGCACAGATCTTAAGTGTACCCAAACTATGGAGCCAGAAATTTCCTCCTTCTCTTCTGTGAAAGAAAAAGAGGTAATGATAGTGGTTTTTGTTGGTTATCCATACTAAAATAGAAGGCTGCATTCCCTAGGTTGGTTTGGTTTTATTTCACTTCTGAATTGAACTCGTGTGTGAAATTAAGTCTGGTAACCACCGCCCAAGAGCAGCTGGTTAGTGGGGTGGGGCTGGGGGCGTTATAAACGTGCTTCTCACGCAGCAGTGTGAGGAGTGGCTTCCTGTGGTGGGCAGTGCACGAAAAGCAGGGACTTCCTACCCTTCAGTTTCTTAACTGTGGTGGTGGTAAAGCCGTGTCCACTGGTTGGGAGCAGTGCGAGGCTCAGTTGAAGCTGTGGATAAGATGCACAGAAGAGGGGAGTACCAGTTAGACACACGGCAGTCAGTGTTCTGCAAGTCATTACAATGGCACCTGAACTGGTGGTATGTGGTACATTTCTGGTGGTATTTGTTTAGTTGTTCCCTTCATGGTCTCAGACCAGCTTTAGAGGCAGAGGTTGTCAGTACATACCAAGCTGCAGTTGTTGTTACCAGAAAGGCCTTGTTTGAAATTTCTGTGATATCTGATTTATGCCTGGGTTTTCACAGATTCTGTTTTTCTTCCCTCATAAAATGGTTTTGGACGATTGAACAACGATTGTACTTCCACTTCCTTAGACTTAATAAGATACTGTCGGAGAAGGGGACCAGGCCATTATTTGAAGAAACTGGGCCTTCTGTTGCCGTGTGTAAGGTTAGAAACCATACCCATGGGCTGTGTGCTCCCATTTTGTTGGTACGTGGTTTGTTTGGGGAAGATGAGTCACCTTGGGATATGTTTGATTAGCACACGGGGAGGTGACAAAAACGTCATGTGGATCTAGGGAATGGGACTTGAACACCGATTTAGGGCACTAAGTAGTTAAACTTTGGTGTTGTAACCAGAAAGGAGACTCTGCTTAGATTACTCTTGGTGCACATAGTTCAGAATGAGCATAACTAGGAGTCAGAATATGCGATGAAGTGCCCCCGAAATGGGCACACCACAGATGGCTTCCCATGGGCATTGAGACTGGCTGTCATTGTGTATTTAGGATTTTTATAAGAAGTGGTGGGGAAAAGGACATTCCAGATGGAGGAAATAGCAGAGATAGATTTAGGAGCATGGTTGAGAAACCAGCAGCCTAGGTGCACGGGATGGAACGTGTGGTGATGGACACCGGGGGGTCCAGAGCCAAGCATGGGAAGATACTAGGTTGGATCTGAAGGGATGAGTTAAAGTTGTTTAGAGTCTCTTCTAATCGTCGTGGCGGGGTGGGTGGTGGTGGTGGTGAACGAAGGGCTGAACTAGTCTGGTGATGGTGGGCATGGGAAGAAGCAGTGGAATTGTCAGCCTGGGTGTCAGCAGTTGACTGGGAGGTCTTACCTCAGCACAGGGCATTCCTGAGTTTGCTGGCATGTCAAGTCTAGTGCTGTTCTCTACATCTTGTTCCTAAATCATAACATCAAGATTCTTCTTTAGAGGTTTCCCCTGCTGTCCTTTGGATCTGGGTAGGACTCACAAGGCTGGGTATATCTGGTTGGGTAGTTTTCTCTGTGTACTTCAGTCCCAGAATAATAGGTGCCAGTGGGTTTCGCAGCTGCAGTCTGGAGATGCAACTATGTAAATTGCTGGAAAATGAACACAAGTGAGTTTGGAAACAGTGCTGATCTTTTTTAACTTTTAGATTTTTACCTAAAGCCACTCAGTAACATAACTCAAAAACCAACAGTTGAATTTTTAATGAGTATAGCAATAGAGCATGCTCTATAAACATTGTTACACATAGTTCTTGCTAGTTATAACCTCTAGCTTAAAATCTTTAATAGCATAACTTGCTCATCTTTCAAGCCCATCACCAGATTTTTCCAAAATTGTAAGTTTCCTTATTGAAAAGGAATAGTGGGGCTTTCACTACTGACTGACCAGTGGCAACGACATACTGCAAACATCTTTTAGCCACATTTTCATTTGGTTTTGGACTTGATTTTGGTAGTATTTTGCTATGTAGAAATTCTCTTTACATAATTGAGTTTATCGTTTTTTCCTTACATGGCTTCTGGGATTTGTGATAATTAGGCTGCCTCAACACCATTCCATAAGCCAACCTTTTCCCCACTGACTTGAAATGGCACTTCCGTTCGAGATTTGGTTCTTAAGGTTTGGAGTTCCTTTCCTGTTGGTGTTTATGTGCTAGGATCAAGATGTTTTAGTATTAGTATCTGTGACAGTAATCTGTCACATAATTTTTATTTAGGAATCAGATTTTTCTTAATTAGGAGGGCTCCCCCTAATTAATCTCCAAATTTAACATATTATAAATGGATTATCTTAAAGGAGTCAGCTTTCCGTTTATTCTCTTTGGCAGCATTGGAAAGCTGTCTTCATGTAGCTCTAGTGCATTTCTGAGCATTTCCCTTCTTCTCTGTGTCATATGGTTGGTAGATAGACCTGGATGGAGGGTTTCACTGCTGATGCTGCTGTGGAGCCGGGTGTTGACTGTTGTTTAAGTAACTGTCTTAAATTAGGGGGTTTAGGTTGTGACGGGATATACTCACAAATGCCTTTTTTCACATTCCTAATCCGAATTTATTGTAGCACGTTATTCCGTCTTAAAAATAATTGGAAAGCTTTCCTTCCCTCTGTGCTCTGAAGGATTTTGAAAATCCTTAGAGTTCCCTGCTCTGGAAAGGTTAAGTAAGTAGAAGGAAACTGGACGGTTTCATCAGGTTCCCCCCCCAAGTAAAGCTCATTATTTTCCTCCTTATGTTTAATTTTTCTAACCCCTTCAGGTTTTTTCCTGAGCACTTCTGTAGCTGTGAATGGCTTCATTCTTAGACACCTACGCTTCATATGAATAGGCACTTGTAGGGTCACGTTAATTCTGGTAGATAAGACACCTGCAGTACACTGGAGACCATCTTCTCAACTACTGCACGTCAAAGTGTTACCTTGAAAGACAAATCGTGTTTATTTAGTGCAGTTTATTTTTCTAAGAATTCTCTATAAGGCTAATGCTAAAGGCTTTTTTTCCCCTTCTCTCTCAATTAGGGAACTCTCCAGATTTATTGCTGCTGGGAGGCTACACTGCAAAATAGATAAAGTGAATGAAATAGTGGAAACGAACAGGTACTCTTAAGTTTGTGTATTATTTGTAATACTGCACAAAATAAAGGACACTCTTAAAAGAAGAGTGCCTTCTTTTTAAAGTAGGTCAACTATTGTTATGAAGTAATGTGACTGGTAAATAATTCATTTTTTTCTTCGATTTACTTATAGACCTGATAGCAAGAACTGGCAGTACCAAGAAACTATCAAGAAAGGAGACCTGCTATTAAACAGAGTTCAGAAACTATCCAGAGTAATTAATATGTAAAAAAACCCCAAAACCTCATACACAAAGGATTTCCTGCAGCGATGCTTACTTACTTTGTGCCCAGTTGAATTGTATAAAATAAATACTGCATTGTTTCTTTCAATTTACTTTTTTTGACATCTCTAAGAATGGTCTCCAGTAATGTTAAAATAATGTCACATTTGCATCATTTGAACAGCTCTGGTTTATGGTAAATGGTTAGAGACTACAGTACTTTACTTGAGTTCAAATCCTGACTGCCTCTTCAGTAAAATAGGGGATCATGCATGTCATCTCTTACCTTTAAGCCTTCTGAATTTTAGGAAGAAGAGAACATGCTGTATAATTAAACACAGTGCTTAGTACATAGAAGACAGACGAGAAATGCAGTGTATTGTAAGCTTTCCCTCAGAAACAAGTATCTACAGAAGATAGGAAGTTATTACTCCTTTTTTTTTTGTGGTATGCAGGCCTCTCCCGTCGCAGAGCACAGGCTCCGGACACGCAGGCCCAGTGGCCATAGCCCATGGGCCCAGCCGCTCCGCAGCATGTGGGATCCTCCCAGACCGGGGCACGAACCCGCGTCCCCTGTATCGGCAGGCGGACTCTCAACCACTGCGCCACCAGGGAAGCCCCACTCCTTTTTTTTTTTGAGGCTACCATAACCCTAGATTCTAGAATCTGCCAAAGCCAGTCTCACTGAAGATTTTAGCTATATTGGCAAAGGGAATCTTTTTTCCCCAATTACAAACTTAGAGGGGGAGAAGTGCTAGGAAGAAAGAAATACAAAACCAGATAAAGGTGATTGATGATAGGGCATGAGAGCTCTCTGCTATGGGGTGTCACAGAAAAAAGGAGAGAGAGACCACGAGAGCAATTATCGAGGGGAAGAAAGTCGCTGGAGGTTTTCAGCAGAGGAATGGCCCAATTTGACTTACCTTTTAAGTGTCACCATGGCCCTGAGCTGCAGGGACGCTGGGGAGTGGTAGAATAAACTGTAGAGGCAGCCGGATTTGCTGAGAGGATCCCAGGCTTGCTGAATGGTGACCTTGACAAGAGCAGTTTTGGTAGAGCTGAGTTAAAAAGAGAATGAGAAATGGCATTTTACTGTAAAAAGGAAGGGGAGATAAGTATGAGGTTTTGATTCATTTTTTTGAGAGCATGTTTACATTGTTGATGGGAATGATTCATTTAACATATTAGAGGAGAAAACACATGATCTCAGCGGATGATCTGTTGAAAATAACTTGAAACAAACATTCATTCTTCATTAAATACTTGAGTAAAACTACGAGTAATAACAGGTTGGGAAAGGAAAGCCCTCTTGCAAATGATATACTTAATGGCAAAGTATTAGAAGCCAGTGGCAGTCGTCAGTACTGTACTGAAAGAGGGGCCACTGACTGTTTGTTTGCCAAGGAAGCAGGGACCAGAGCTGTGCTCTGACAGGAGCTTCCTGCAGGTGCTGTGGACTCTTAAAATGCCAGATGGATTTCTAAAAATGCTTATTTATAAAACCTTATTAACAATGATCACTGTAATTTCTTGAAGAAATTGGTAATATTAAGTACCCTTAACAAAACCCATGACCCTGAAAATCAGTGCTGTTAAATCCAACGTATATGGTCATTGAGGACTTACTGTGTTCCCTGTGCCCATTTAAAAATTAGTAGGGCTCTGTTTTCAGCCAGTTATCACACTGCAGTTCATGCTAGAGGGGAAGAAGTAGGATTAAAAGGTCATAAAATAACTCCTTCCCTCAACTCCCACCTATAAAAACCACCTGGACTGATGTGATCACACACAGCAACCACGGCTTTTCAGTCGAGGCTTAGATTGAGTGTTGGCCTAGAAGAGAGCAAAAAGCCACATAACACTCTCCATTCCCCCCTTCCCGGCTTTTTGTTTTACCATTTTAGCCCCACCAGCCTAAAATTAGTAGGTGAGGATAACAGGTAAGAGATGCTAAAAAAACAAGAAATGCTCTTCACTCCCAGTGCTAGATGGGGAAGCTGAAAACTCTAAAACTGCAGATAAGGGTCCAGGTGAGTAAATTGCCTCATGATGAGTAAAACAATACAGTTCTGAGGTGAAGGAGTCCAGTTTTTCCTTTCTTTTCCTGAAAAAGAATATGCTCGGGCTTCCCTGGTGGCGCAGTGGTTGAGAGTCCGCCTGCCGATGCAGGGGACACGGGTTCGTGCCCCAGTCCGGGAGGATCCCACATGCTGTGGAGCGGCTGGGCCCGTGAGCCATGGCCGCTGAGCCTGCGCGTCCGGAGCCTGTGCTCCACGACGGGAGAGGCCACAACAGTGAGAGGCCCGTGTACCGCAAAAAAAAAAAAAGGAAAAAAGAATATGCTCATTGCAAAAGAAATTCAGGATACTAAAGTGGACTGACAAGGCAATAATGCCTATTAATATTTTGATGAATATTCTCTATATTTAGTCCTATGCATATGTATTTTTTAATACAAAATCAGAGTCTCTGTGTTAGCTTCAGAGTATCAGTTTGGAAGTGAAAATAAAATTGGAACCTAACACATTTCTTTTTAATGTGGCCATATGGTATAGGAGAAATGAGCACTGGACACTGCAGCTGGAAAACCAAATTCTGATCCCAGCTCTTCTCATGCTGGCTCTCTGATGCTGGGAGAAATTACTTCCTGGAGGAGAAAACCAGGCTTATTATGAGGTTCATTTATATGAAAACATTACAAACTATATAACACATGCACATTAATTACCATGAGTGTTGGTAGAAAGCTGTCACATAAAATTAATAAATTGGGCCATCTAAGCCATGTTTTATGGGAAAAACAATTTTTTAGAATTTTTTTTGTATTCGACCACCTCATTGATGTTTTTCACTTATGTTTGTTACGTAGTAAGACTACGTAGAATGCTAATTTCAAACCTTGGTTCTCTGCTTTTTGACCAGTGGGAGTATTTTAAATCTTGATAAAAGGCTCATCGAGGAAGTTTTAGGTCCACGCCCTTATTTCTCACAATTGCAGAGACAAAAGGTTCAGAAACCCAAAGCAAGTCAGGACGCCAAAGGAGGCTTCCTGAAGCTACCAAGCTGCAAACTGGTCACCGATGGGCAGCAACTGTCATCGGCCCCCTGACCCCCATATGTTTTGTTTGTTTGTTTGCGGTACGCGGGCCTCTCACTGTTGTGGCCTCTCCTGTTGCGGAGCACAGGCTCCGGACGCGCAGGCTCCACGGCATGTGGGATCTTCCCGGACCGGGGCACGAACCCGTGTCCCCTGCATTGGCAGGTGGACTCTCAACCACTGCGCCACCAGGGAAACCCCCCCATACGTTTTTAAGAAAAAAATATGTATGGTTGCCATCTAAAAATTGAAAGACAACTCAAAAATCACCTATTATCTACCTTCTCTGGAAAAATGGACAGATGAGGTTAACTCTGAGCTAACGTTTCCAGTCCAGCCGAATGGCTAGCACATCCCCTCCAGCAGGCCCACTTCACCCGGCCTGCCCTGTTTGTTACCTTACAGTATCTGCCTGGCTCCACCGCCATTAGAGTTTGTTGTCCTGGTCCTACCCCCGCATCGTACACCTGGGATTGGTGATCCGCAGCCTCCGTTAATCACCTAGGAGAATCCATCCAAAGAATTAAAGTCTTAATTTTCTGGTTTTAGTCATGAAGGGCACACATATCACAATATGAAAATAAGGTTATCATCAAATGATAGTTTTATTTGCTAAGTGATATAGCGTTAAAACACTTTCACTGTGTTTAGTCCCTTTTCAGTACTGATCAAAGTTGGCAACCTGTCACCTTTAGCAACGCTAGTCTCACTCATAATACACTATTCAAGTACAAAATGAAGTCACTGGGATGAACGATTTTGTCATTATTCTCTAAAACCATAATACCGATTTCTTGTTTCAATAACATCTGTGCATCAAATTTATCCAGTGAAATAAGTATTTATAAGCTTTGTCAAATTTTGGTAATCTATTTCCTACATGAGAAAAAATAGATCAATTTTTCATTTACTAGCAGTCTTTTAGGTGTGGAAATACTGTCTACAAGCACTTTTGTTATTAAGTGTCTGCACCTAACTTTTACCTAACCCAGTGGCTTCAAGAATAACCTACCTCATGTGTTCACAGAGCACACACACTGCAGTGCACTTAACATTTTGTGACTGAACACAGGTAGTCTTCAGTAACCTGACCACGCATTAATAGTAATTGATGGATGGAAGGTTCCTGACCATTAGCAAATCAATTGTATAATTAATTCTAAATTAATCCCTGGTGCTGTCTGAAACCTGTTCTTGAAGAAGATTAATAGCTGATACTTGACATCTGTCCCCCTGATTACAGGGGAAAAAAGGGAGAGGGGCTGTGATCGTCCTTCATCCTAATTCTACACAAATTTGTAGTTGTTAGTACATCTCCACACGGCTATGGGGGAAGTGAAGTGACATACCTGTCTGGAAAACATGAAAGGCTCTAATAATCACTGGTTTTGGTTTCAAAACCATTTTGCATTATTCTTCTGTCTCTGAAGACCTACAAAGGGTATCAAGAATGTGGGTCAGTTTGGTCCAGGCCATTATAATAACCTTGAAGTGCACGGTCAAGGTCGGGGGGGGGTTACCTCTTGTCATTTGGAAATCTCCTGTAGCGGCATAATTTTCCCTGTGCAGACTGGATGTAAGAAATAAAAGGTACAACTTGCCAATGAATGATCAGCCTCCTGTCCGGCAACTACATATCATAAATCCTGACACTGCCTTGGGGAAGGGACCACTTAGTCAAGACTACCAGTAGGTGGCGTCCTGACAACAGTACTGACCCTCTCTTTTAGAAGTTATCAGAGACCTGCTTTTCCAGAGTGTCTCTGCAATTAGTGGATTATCAACACTGGTAAAACTCTACACTTGGTTTTCGAGGACTCTACTTTTCTTGAAGTGCTCTGGCTTAGAGGCTTTTCTTTCATCTACACCTCAGAAACTTGGGGCCAAGATGAAGTCCACTGTTCCTACTCCCTGGCTCTCTCTCCTGGCCATTACGTTTCCACCCTCATTCAAAATACCTTTTCCTTGAAGCTGCTCACCACCCAGCAATACCACCAACCCACTGTGCTCACTGCCCTCAGAACTGCAAGTTACCATGTCTCGTCCACTCCAGACCTGAGCAGCTGGCTCCGTCTTCCTCTCACCCCTCCCGGCTCTGAAATGGACAACGTGTGCAGCAACAGCCTAGTTCCCTGGCCTTAACTCCAGTGCTCTTTTCCTCCGCGCCACTTCCATCCACTGCCACGGGCTCACCCAGGACCCAGGGATCACAAGCACCTCTGAACAGCTCTGCTTTTGAAACTGAAACCTGGAGTGCCCCTCGGACTCTATTATCCTATTCCTATCCTGATCTATTCCTAGAAGTGCTGTGCCACCATCATAACTCTGGATCAGCCTTGTACATAGTCCTTCTTCATTACTGGCCATATCAACTTGAACATGGGCTTGGCTCTGTAACTGTGAACAAATCACTTAACTGGTCTGATCAGAGACAAGTTACCTGGAAGGAGGATCGTAAGACATAACAAGAGGGAAACTGCAAATACAACATCACTAGGGGGGCAGCATGGACTTACATGGCAGCTTCCAGTTCTTCCTTTAAAACCCAGGCGAGGCCATCACTTAGCCACACTCATACTTTTTAATTCTTTGGCAATCTCCCTGCCCAGGTTCTTCTAACTCTTCATCTCAATACCGAGTCCAGTTATCCTGGAGAAAGAAGCAGAAGAAAAAAAATACCTAAGTGGGTTGATGGGTTGGTAATTAAGACAGAGTCAACTGTCTGAACTTCTAACTCAACCAACTCAACTTCATCCTTCTCTGCCTTCCCTGATCTAATTTTCTGCTCTTTACCGCTTCTCCGTCTGTCTTCACCACAGTACTCTCTTCTCCAGGGTTTCGTCTTGGGCTGCCTTCTCTCTCTGGGCCATGGAGCATGGGGTTCGTTTGTGAAATCCTGGAAACGGAACATAAAATGTGGGGTGCCTGTGCCTCTGTCAGAGAAAACCTATGATTTCTTTCATGTGATTCTGAGAATCTATGGAAGGGGGAAAAAAAAAAAAAACCACCTAAGAACCACTGATCTGACAGACCTGAATTCAAAGCCTGGCAATACCCCTGCTCATCGTGGGACCTTAGGCAAGACACCTACCTTTTTGGAAGTTCCTCATCAGTATGATTAGGATCAAACTATCAACTCTACTCGGGGCTCTGTGAGAGATAAGGTAGATAAAGTGCTTGGTACCATATCTGGCACATTAGGCCTTCAACTTGATGAGTATTATTTTAACGAATAATAAGCCAGATAGCTACCTATTTTTCCTAGGTGAACTCATCCACTCCCAGTGAAAGACAACCCTCCCATTCTATTTAGGCTCAGAGCTCTCTCATAAGCTCCAGACTACACAAATAGCCACTGGGTACTACACTTGAACTTCCCGTGGGCAACTCAAATTCATTAGAGTATGTTTTCCCTTCTCTATCACCATACCATGTATTTCATGTTGAGGCCCCTCAACCAGTCTGGCCAAGGTAGAAATCTCTGAAGTTATGTTAGACCCACTCTTCCCTTGAATGTTCAATACAATGAGACCTCAGGTTCTATTGGTTCTGCCTTTAAGAGATCTCTGGAATCTGTCCCCACTTTATCCACACGGTCACTGCCTTAGTGTGGAAACTTAATAGCTCTTACCTGGATCACTGCAACAGCTTTACGAATGATTTTTGTCCCAAGGTTCTCACCTGTCCGTTCTGTCTTCCACATTTATTGGAGGGCCCTACGTGATGGGGATTTTAAGAAATTGTTAAATTATAAGTGTTCGATTCTCCCCTCCCCCCGAAAACTTTCTCTTTGGCTGATGGTCTCACCCTCCCCTGGAAGAGATCCTCTGCCAGTGCCACCTTTGTTCCCTGAGCTCCGATTATGGAAAGTGAAGATAAGAGGTGCAAGAATCACAGCCTTATCCGGCGAAAGACTCGTTTCAGTCCCACTAGCGACAGGAGCAAGCGTTTCTTATGAGAAAGGGAGGACTGAGAGAGCAGAAGGTGGAGTAAGAAGGGGGAAGACCTTAGGCTTGATGTAGGGAAGAGCTCTGTGATGAGGACTTGGGGGTTGGGGGTAGGGGCTGAAGACAGAGCTTGAGGCCAGGGTGAAAACGTGAGAAAAAGGGACAGAGATTTAGGTGCTTCTTTGATTTGCCAGAGTCACCACTAAAGATGTGAACGACTATTATTTCTGCATGTGCTGGGATGGGACCATGAAAACCTCTGGGCTCTGACAGTTACATCTGGTTAAACTGCATGTTCCTGAGGATGAAGGCCCCATGACATTTAAGGTCCTTGACCATCTGGTGCCAACTTCTCCCACCCTATCCGCCCCTCCCTTCCCGCAAGCTTCACCCAGAATTGCCCTCCGGTCTGCATTTCTTCACACCTGTGTCAGCCCAGCGTGCTCCCTCTGCCTAGAATGGCCTCACCCTGCCTTTCTGCTGGTCACTTTCCACAGGCCAGCATCCAAAACTGCCAACCCCCATTCCATGAACTGGGATAGCCTCCTGCTGTCCAGGGCCAGGTTATCTGCAAGAGAGCGGAAGTAAAAAGCGTAAAGAGATTGAGTGATTGAACCTTTTCCTTGAGTGAAGGTTAAGGAGGACATCCAAAGTGAAAGGAGTTATCCACAGGGAACTTATTAAGAATGAGTGTGAGCAGTCGGCTGATCTAAGGACTGAACGGGAAGTCCACGGGGCAGGGCAGCGGGGACTGAAGCCAGCCTCACTCCTTCCTGTACTGTATATGCACCTTTACTCCAGTGCACAAATGCACGGCTTCCTTCGTTGTTTCCAGCAACAAAAATAATTTGTAATTTGTAAGAGTGATTTGCAAATGGTAAAACCGGCCAAATTTCTAGAGATGAAAGATTATGCTGTGCCTAATATCAAAATGTACTGCCGGTGAGGGAGGTCTGTAAAAAGCAAGGAAGAAACCAGACCAGGTCTGGTTAAAAAACTTACCTCTCTCCTCAGCATTCTGTAATAAGTTAAATGGGAAAGGAATCTGAAAAACAACAGATACTTGTGTAACTGAATCACTTTGCTGTACACCTGAAACTAACACATTGTTAATTATACTCTAATATAAAATAAAAATTTTAAAAAACACACAAAAAACTTACCTTTAATGAAAACTGACCACATGCCATCAAACAGTACAAACAGAATGTATTTCTCAATCTATCAACTTCCCTTTGTTGACAAACCTACAGGGCAAGAATACAGTAGTGTTCACTGTTTACCCGGTTATTAATTTACCCAAGGCAAACCTTTGTGCCCAAGAACAGAAACATCCTAAGCCCTCAGAACTTTTTAGGTGGCATGGAAGGGAAGCTGAGCTTCATAAGGGTGTCTGATGCTACAAATGAAGAAAAGTCAGACTAGATCGAAAAGGGTTTAGTATCACAACGAGACAGAAACATGTAAAATATTTCATGCAGCCAACCTTGTTTATTGAGAAATCCTGGTTTTATTGCCCGTTAACATGTTTGCTCCACAAACTAATTTCTCATAAAGCAAAGCACAACTTTTTCTTATAAATAGTATAAATTATTTTATTTACAGAACTTGTTACAAAACAAATAGACTATATATTTCTTCTCTTTTAAATATCCAAAGTAATTTTCTATCCCTTGACATTTGTTCATGTTCTATACAGCAGCCAACACAAAGTCCAGCTGAGATGCTCTTGATTATGTGTACAAATGATCAACCTATTCACACATTTTTAACACAGGAGATTGCTTTTATAACCAAGCTCAAAAACAGAAAACAAACAAACAAACAAAAAAACACAGCAAAATGCTTTCAAGGCCCTACATTCACCCTGACAGTATGTAGTGCTCATTTAAATGATCTGAAAATGTAAAAGGTTTTGCACAAAATGTAAAAATGATTATTTTCTGCTAAACAATGAAACTTTTAACAATCATTTTCCAAAGCCCAACTTTTTCCCCCGCAGGACAGAATGGGAGATATTAAGAAATTCCTTGGCAACAGAACTCTCGCAGGAAGACAGCTGCCTTTATAAGTTACATTTTTCAAATTATACATTTTTTTCAATGTTCTCAGAGGTACTCTGTATATTTTTGGAATACAAAATATTTTAAATATTCTATTTTAAACTCTGCATTTCATGAGTGAATAACAAAACAGACACATTGTGTAAGTTGCTGGCTGACAAGAAGATTTGTAACCCTTGGTGCCACCGGGCAATCCATCACCAGTTGAATTCCTGTGAACCAAAAGGTCTCAATTTTAAAATACCTTATAAAATTACCAGCATTTGGTGGTTTTCAACTCCTCCCCTAAAATTTTAGTAACAATATTTAGGTGGAAAAAGCAAACTCCAAAAGTTCAACTGAACATTCAAGTCTTTTTAAAGTATCCGTCTAAGCTTAAAACTAGGTTCAGGCACTTTCAGTTTTGTTTTTTTTCCCCCCATTAGTTTTAATCACATCACATACTAACGCACATGTGCTCAGGGCGCGTGCACACACACACATGCGCGCACGCGCGCACACACTCTCACACATAAAACACTAACAGAAGAAAAGCAGTGTGTCACTTATTACGTGTAGTCTATTGGGAAATCAGGCAACTAGGGAGAAGCAATGCCCACTTCATCTGTATGAATCCACTCCCAAGACACTGAAAGGGACAAAAGACTTTCACAGAACAGAGGCATCCCTTAAACCGTAAAGGAGGCAAGTTCTAGAACTATTGGCTTGGCAGTGAACCACTTCAAATTATAAAAAGGTATTTACTTTTATTAATTAATAAATAAATACTAGATGATCTCAATTGTACCAAAACAGGATATCCGAAAAAAAGACCTGTGCAAAAATACATATTTAAATATGTACAATTCATTTTTAACAAAATATGTCTTCTCAAATAGGGATACTTCCATATTTATAATAGAACAAGAAATTCCAAAATAAAGATACAAAAGTAGGTTTTGTATAATTCTTTGTTCATCATTGCAGCACTTTTTTTTTTCTTTTGTAGGTTAAGAAAACTGCAGGAGTTGTCATGAAATTCTATTGGAAAGAATATAAAAATTATCTTGGTTTTAAATTGATACCAAAGTCTGTCTAGAAACAACCCAACCACTGCAAATTTGGTTTTTGCAAGTTAATTTAATTCAAAAAAATACTTGTACTCCCGTGTTTTAAATGGTCTTAATTGTTCATCATAATAAAAAGTAGTTGTAGGAGAAAATACAATATTTGAACAACAGTCTAAAATTTAATAGCACTGTTTAGGTCTGTTTGTGGCAGGCAGAATCCAAAATGGCTAATTTCCTAATCCCGATGCTCTGTGTACTACCGGGAGACAATAATGAAATTTCAATTAAAACCTCAGTCTAAGAAATCAAATGATCAAGACTCGCTAATCTAAATATCTACATTATTCTGCATCAACCTGCTATCGTGGATCCTATTCACATCTTTCGGAACAACATGATCTGTCTATAAATTCCATCCCTAAAAGCAACTTTATAACCATCAAGTCCCCTTGGCTCTGAAAATAAATTCTACCCCATACCCCATTGCACTTGTCACCAGGGAATCAACTAAGTACGTTCTGATTCCCTCTTACCTCCTTCTCTCCATCTCCTGGGATTAACAACCAGACTGACCTCTCCTAACGACACCAAACTGGCCCATCCGTGCTTTCTTCTTCTACAAGCTCTCTTACAGTATCATTTTTAAAACATTTACTGACTGATTGCATAATAGGTGAACAAGATACTGTTCTCCCCTTCCTTTAAAAAGAAAATCAATATTTTACATCAATTTATAGCTAAAGTATCTGAATAAAGTTTTTGTTACCTTACATAATAAGAATAGTTCTGTAGCAATTCACATTATTAGGCTGGTAACCAAGTATTTATTCATTCTACCTGTTGTTGACTTAAAATTCCCTGAAACTGAAGTTTGTAACCCAAGAATTGTAAGGAAAACGGATGCACTGACTGGCTCTGTCCCAGCCCTGCCCAGGGCCACGATCAGAACCTTGGGAAATTTACCCTGTGTTCGGCAACTTTGTGTGTTCTTCTAAGCAAAAGTGCCTGGTTCTCCTTTCAGGAGCTGTGGTGGTGGAATCATCTGTTAAAGAGCTCCAGCTCATCCCCTCAAATTCAATGACACCTTCTCAATCAGTGATGTCTGAACCTATCGAGCTCTTTCTTTTGGGGTGGGGTACTAGAAACACTATCCTGGAGGGTCTCTGAAACTCTCCGTGACACGGCAGGCGTAAATCCCCAGAAAGGAGGTGTGACTAGCAGACACTACACATGCCTCCCGCCATCTCCGCAGGGGCAGGTGTTCACAGTCACCAACGCCCCTCCCTGGGTGCCTGCTCCCCACCCCAACGGCATCCACATGAACATGTGCGGTGGCAGGAAGGGGTGTGTAGACACACACAATATGGGGAGCGCTCCAAGCGGAAACGGACACTTAGTCCCAGGACAGTATCCAAAGAAGAGGTTGCGGGCAATGCACTGAGTGCCTTGGAAACATTTAAGTATATCAATGACTTTGTGAACGACAGAGTCTGCTGCATCCCAACTATTTCACGTTACAAAGGCAATTTTTAAAAACAGGAGACTGGGCAGGACAACCAACCTAATTGTATACTGTTTAACATGAAAACAAAGGTTAAAAAAAAAATCCAATCTCTTTGGAAATCTTGGAAAATTTTCCCCCATAGTGATTTCTGTCTACCTCCCCACCCACCAGAATTTGGCTTGCCATTATCAAAATTGTTTGCATTTGCATTTTCTTTAAAAAAAAAAAATCACACAATTGCTTTTGTACCATGAAAAGTAAGCCTCTAAACTGGTGAATACTTGCTCTCTGGCCATCAATGGCTTTAAACCAGTTTGTACATTAGAAACTTCTGACGGCTTCTGATCCCAAATTACTTGCAAAAGGCTGGGCAAAAACACAGGCTCTTTTGTCATGGTGCCTCTCACTGACGTCCATATTCCATTCCCGGCACCTGCTATAAAAACCTAGCTGCAGACCCCCTTTCTCCAGAGGGCTGCTTGGGGTGCAGCTCTGCTCGCCCCTGGGAGGTGTCTCCAGTTAAGGTGCCTGACTGCTGGAGAGGGACCTACAGACAACAGGGTGAGGAAAGAACTAGGCAGGGAGAGGAGGAGGGAGAAAAGTCTACAGTCACGCTCTTGCCAAGACACTCTCGCCAGCCAACCTCCTCCAAGAGTGGCTCCGTGAAATACTGCAGGTTCAACAGCGAGACAGGAACTTCTCACAGATTGTAGCAAGTAGTCCAGACCACTCTAACACTGATAAAAGCAATTCGGTGGCTGGACTTGATCCAGTGTCCTTTACGAGTACTCACTGCTACAGACAAAGCTTCAGGGACATCCTCGTTAAAACAACAGCCGGGCAGATTTCTACCCTCGAGGCCCACAGGAGGTTGGGAAAACAGACTCAAAGGCATCGTGGAGTCCAGAGTGCTGAGTGGAGGTGTAACTTGTCGTCAAAAGTGTCCAGATTATTCCTCCCCGTGCTATTTTCAGCTGTCAGGGACGTGCCTTTGGCTTTCAAAAAAGAGGGGGTGGGGAGACAACGAAAGGTAAGTAAGCGGCTGTACACGGCCCCGCCCTGATTCCTAAACAAGGTATTCCCGAGGTCACTGCGTCTCCAACCGACTGGGTGATGCCAGGAGCAGGCAGCTCCAGAATTTGGCTTTAGCTTTCAAAAGCCTTCTGTGCCCCGGGGCACAATCCTTCTAAAAGACTGGCTTTTAGAAAACTGTCCAGAAGAGACGCAGCCTGGGTTTCTAGCTTAGAGAAAAGGCTCACATGTTTGCCTTTTGGTTCTATTTACTGATGCTGTCTCCTTGAAGGTATTCCAGGTTGTCAACTGAGACGTGAACAAGGTCAAATGGGCCACCACACAGGTGTGAAAACTCACACCCAAGGCAGTGCTGAGGCGGGGAGACGGGACTCTGGCCTTCACAGTCCCACAGTGAGCTATTTTTAGGTTCTTGGTGGCAGAGCCCAAGAATCAACTTGGGGGCTGGGCTCGCACCCAGCCCCACCTCCTAAGCTCCCCAGCAGGTCCCACTGATTCCGTTGTTGAGGGGATTCCAACCAGTTCAGTTATCTCTGCTTTAAAATCAGCTCCGTGGAGAACAGTGAGCTCAGGTCCCTACTGGTCTAAGAAGCAGCCTTCTTTGCAGCATTTTGGAGTCATGGGTCCCTTTGATAGTCTGAAGAAAGCTACAGGATCCCTCTTGCAGATAAATGATCACAGACGTAAAAATACGCAACATCTTGGGGGTTCATCCATCCTCTGATCTGTAGCCATGGGCCCCCCTAGAATTTGTGCAGCATAACAGAAAGTATGCCACTGCAGAGGAAATCTTTCTCAAATACAAACTTAACATGAAACTGCTTTTAAGGAAAAGAACCCAAACTTAGGCTGTTTGTCCTAGTGGGACACAGTCGCCCCCCTAGACGGTGGAAATCAGAGGTGGCAAACTGGCAGCTCATGAGCCAAACTTAGCTGGCAAATGTGTGGGTTTCACCAGATCAAAACAAAAGGAAAAACTACAGAGCTTTAGAAAATGGTCAGATTTCTCACGCAAGTCCAGATCAGCAGTTTCTCTTTGAAATTGGTAACAAGCTTCTGGGAGCAGCTGCTCCGTGTAGACGAGACTGCCACTCCCCCATTCCCCACAGACACTGTCACTGTCTGCTGCACCCGCCCTGCCTCTTCCTCGCCTTCTGACACTGGTGGGCAGTGAGGTCCGCAGCGGCGTCTGCGTGAAGACGCGCTCAGTGACACTGGTGTGGGCATCTCGAGGCAGTGGGACATCCCTCCCGGGATTCATGTGCATCAGGAAACTACACCCAGAAGGGAGTTATTAAGGGATGGATTCTTACAGTGTTTGCACTGCGTTTTTATGCTTATCATTAAACTAGAAGGAATAACTACAAATCAAGAAGGTTTCACTTGTCCAGGAACCTTTGTTCAAACAGACCCAAACAACACACAAGTAAGCCCATATGTATTTGTGGCTCAGAGAGAAGAATTGAAGCAGCTGCTACCTAAAATTGTGCATAATTATTTTCCCCATTCCTTTGGCACTGAGTATTAATTCACACAGATATTGGAGGGAAACTTCTATCACATGAACAAACTTCTCAGTATTTTCTGAAAAAGTTCTAGCCTGGCATTTAAGTTCAGTTTTGAAGATGAGGAAGGGAAAAAAACAAAACAAAACAAAAAAGAGGCTCACATTTTAAAGTAGGGCTCTGGGGGAGACACCGCTGAAATTCCTGCTTGTAAGCAAGGACAGGAGGTATTCTGCTGAATGAAATAACAAGATGAGAGAGGACCTGGACAGGAGAGAAAGGAAGCTGGAGGAACCGGCCACAGAAGGGAAGGCCAGGAGGAAACAGCAGCAGGGGGAAGAGTGGAGATAAGACAAGGTACCGCCCGAGAAAGCCATGGTCGGTAATGAATCCGAAGGCCAGAGAGCCCTTCTCTACAAGTGGGTCACGTTCAGATTTCTTTTCAATCTGTTAACTTAAACAGGATTTTAGCCTTCTGCTCTGCCCACCATAAATGTTGTTTTCCTGCCTCCTCGGAAAACAGGGAGGAGAAAAAATAGGGAGAGAATTAACAAGGAAATTAAAATTCTGAAATTCTTTGATGGGAAAAATATTAAACGGTCTCTTTCAAATTTAAATCATCCCTTTCTAGATCAGTTTGATTTTAGCCCAGCTTTCTTCAGAAAAACACACTGAAGGACTGCTCTCCGGGAAACACGGCCCGCCGGCCTCGGGGAGGGGTCTGCCGTCACGCACGACGGTGTCCGCAGCACTTGCTGCCGAAATGCACTTCTTGTGGCCTCACCCAGGAGCGTCCTCCGAGTCATCACAGAGTCAGGCAGAGGAGCCTGTTTGACCTCCGTCCGGCCATCAACTCATCCTTTTCTTAAAAGACCCCATGAAGCTGGACATTGGCTTTTAGGCAAACCCACCAACCCGACCACACAGATCTCCGAGCTGATGAAAGATCTCAAGGGAGGGGCCACGGGCCTCCCCACGGGGCTCCCAGGCCCTGTCCTACCTGATGCAGGAGGGAGCTGTTTGCCAGTCCTGGCGGCCCCGGGCTCGGGCCTGCGTGCTTCACGTGGATGTTGTTCACGGCTGGCAGTTTGGCCACCTTGGTGGGCCTGCCGCTGCTGCTGTTGATGCCGCTCGAGCCGGGCGAGCACTTTCTTTTCTTGCCTAGGAGCTTGTCCAGAGGAGTGTGCGGGTGGGAGCAGGCGCCGTGAGAGCTGACGGGCAGCTCGCCGGCCTGGTGCACGAAGGGGCCGAGAGAGAGTGTGGAGTCGCCGCTGTTCACCATCACGCTCATCCTCTTGATGGACTCGCCGGGGCTTCCGCCGGGGGCACCCCGCCCGGGCTGCTCGTGCCGGCTGCTCACTGAGTTTGCCTTGCCGGCCACACAGTTGAGGCCGACGCCGTGGGGAGAGGCTACCGCCGCAGGGTGGGGAGGCCCAGGGTGAGCCACACAGTTTTTCCTAAAAGACTCCATGGAATGAGAAGAGGGGGAGGGGAAGGGGACTACCAGCGGGGAAGTGTTTTTGCGTTTCTTTCCTGAGCCGCCGCTGCCGGCACTGCTACTCGCGTGGTGACAGTTAGTGCTGTTACCAGAAGACTCCTTGGGCTTTAAAGACTTGCTAGATTTCAACTTCTGAGGTTTCCTGGCCATGGGGGAGGAGGGCACGCAGGACAGGCCGGAGGGTGTGCAGGGGGAGGGCGAGGAGGAGGACACCTGTCTGGACTGCAGACTGCACACGGGATCCACGGCCCCGGAGGCGGCGGGCTGTGCGTTCAGTGTGGTTCCATGAGCTGGTACCGACTTGCTATTGGGGGAGATGCAGGAGGACGAGAGCGGGGCAGGGGAGGGAGACATGGTGGCTGCTGCCAGGCAGCTGACCCCACAGTGTGATGTCGGCACAGAGTTTGTCCGGTGAGGAACACGTGTGGAGATGGCCGACGCGGTACTGGGCACTGGCGGGATCTTCCTGCGAAACAGAAGGGGGGCCTGAGCAGCGCCCACCACCGCCCTCCGTGGAAGCTTTCAGAAGGACACCCTCCCCACCTCTGGCACTGAACACACCCTTTGGTCACAGGGATCGCGTTGAGGTGCTGGGCCACACAGAGGGTCACTTTTCCCCTTCAAATTCTTAATGCCTTCCTGCGCTCTGAGAACAACGGCCTGTAAGGCCGTGTGCCTCACTGGTGCTGCAGCCACAGGTATGTACCCCGCACCCTCCCATCCGACACCCCGAACTCCGTGATCCTGGCTACTGATCTTCCTGCAGTTCCGAGAACGGGCCGTGAAGCGAGACCCTGGGTATCTTCCGCCTACAGCACTCTCACCCCAACTTCTGCTCACACTTCCGTTTCAGCTCCCATCATCACTTTCTTAGGAAAACTGCCCTGACCGTCCTGACTCGCTTCGTTCCCGCACTGCCCCCTGTTCCCAGACTCTGGAAGACTCTGGTAGTTTTAACGTGTGACTGATGATCACTGTCTAGCATCTCCGCAGACGGAGCAATCCACAGCTGATTTACCACTGTCCATCCAGCACAGTGCCTGGCACACAGAAGGCGCTCAAATGCTGAGACAACTCATGAACGAACGAGGAAAAAGGAAGGGCACAGCTAGTTAATAACAACTGCTAGGTCCCAGCTACTGGCCTGAGTGCCTGTACAAGGGAACAAAGCCCCCACATCTCAGGGGGACTTCTGGTCACGGTGCACTAACAGTGTCTTCTGTCTATAATATTTGGATAAAGTATGTATTCAAACAGTCAAACCAGGGAGGACCCCCCCCAACCCGCCGCCCTCACCCCGGCTTTTATTTTAGCTCCGATTTTTAAAATGTGATGGCACCAAAATCTCAGAAACCCCTATGGCATAATGAACACTGAGATGGCAAAACAGCAAACGGCCTGAGTGGAAGCCAAGTGCCAAGACTGCCCGGCTCCCGGCCTCCACGGGCAGCTCTGGCTGATCCGGGCGCCGTACCAGCAGGGGCTGGGTTCCTCATCCTTCAAGTGAGAGCGCTGGCCTAGACTGCTGCCCAAGGGCTTTCCACATGCGTTTTGAGAAGGACTATAGTTATTAATAAACGGAATTAACAACTGCAAGTGTGCGCACCAGCCTTAAAACTCCCACTCAAAAGTGTGGCTCTGGCCCTAAGTCAGTGCTTCCCAACTGTGGCTGCACATCAGAACCACCTGTGGAGTTCAGGCCACACCCAGACAGGCCACACCAGAATCTCGGGGTGGGGTCCAGGCATCAGTAAGTTCTAAATCTCTCCAGGAGATTCCAGCGTGAAGCCAAGGTTGAGAAGCCGGCCTCTACCCCCATGCTACTCACGAAGGATAAGCACTGACATTACCTGAGAGGCTTACTAGAGATGCTGAGTCCCTGGGCCTCACCCCAGACCTCCTTCATCGTGGTGTGTATCTCAACAAGATCCCCAGGGCAACTGGCACCTGTGAGAAGCTCTGCTCGAAACGCAGCACAGGGGCTCTGGCTCCCTGGGCGCAGTGGCTTCTCATGGCCACCAGGTGGCTTAGGAAGACGGGCCTAAGGGCCAGGCTGCTACAACCAAATCCTGTGAAAAGGAAAAGCTTCCACAGGGGCAGGGATGTGGACCTCTCTGGATGACATGACTGGTTTCTCTTAAAAGAGCTCTTTTAAGTCATTTCTTACCTTCTGCATAAAGAAGAGACAAAAAAAGAAGAGGTGATCATATTGACCTGTGTTTGCACACATGAACTCAGAGACACAAGCAACTGATAAAACTGCTTCTGTCTGTGAGGAGTGGGTAGAAAACAGAGGAGTATGGGGGCCAGGGGGACTAAAACTTTTCACTGTATGCCTCTTTATATTCATGTTTCCTTTTTTAGCCAAGTGACTTTATTACCAGTCTAAAAAATTAATTAGAAAAAGGAAAACCCAAACCACAAAACCTTTGACAGCCATCCCAGCCCCTCCTAGGGGAAGTGTAATAGTGGTCCCCAGTCACAGCACGCAAGCAGCGGACAGAACTCACAGGAGCTTGCAAACAGCCTTTCGGGTCGTGGCCATGCTCCAGAGGAAGAGCTGGTCTACTTTCACTGCTGCCCAGAGACTCCACACACTGAAGATAACTTACTTCACTGCCAGGCTCAAATCGCACCTCCACTTATCCCGAAGTTAACCACAGTAACTAAAGGGTAAGGGGCTGAGGAGAGTGCTGCCGGGGCTCTTTGCAGAAGGGAGGACTTCCGGCTGAGCCAGTAGGATGGGGCCTGGCCGACTTCAAGACTTTCCTTGAGTGCCTCAAAGATGCCACGTGAAGAACAGCTCTCTTCTGGTTGAGAAGTGCCGAGCCACTCCTGGCAAATCTCAGGGGCGGCCCGCGCCAGCGCCCCTCACTCCCCTGTCGGCAGCATTTACTCCCTCAAGCACCTGGCCTGGCACCTCTCTTCAAGCTCCTACCTGCCCCAGGCCCGTGTGCCAGCTCATCACTGAGTGGCCCGTCTGTCTCTACTGAATTGACTTTTTCAAAACCAAAGGTCATGTGAACAGAAAGAACGGTTTCCTCCTCACTGGGAGCAAGTGACGGATAAGGCAGTGAGCCTCTGAGAGAACAGAGAGAGACAGACAGTGGAGTCAACTTCAGGACCCTGCTTCTTCAGAGGTTCACAGCACAAAGAAGAAAACCTCTCCAGCACAAGCCATTAGGAACCGAAACTCTCTCAACCCAAACCACTGGCCATAAACCACTTACCAATATAATGGGGATAAAAATTCTGAGGACCCTTCTAAACCCTCAGAAGTACATTAAACCCATAGTTCTGTGAGCTCAATGTGCTCTCCAGGTCCCACCAGTAAGAAGCTGAGATTTCATGCATTTTAAAGTTTTCTGATATGAGGCCACCCCCCAAAGAATCCCAACAAACCACTGCCCAAGTCTGTCTCTGGTTCAGAACACTGTTCTTAAACACTGTTCATAAAGGTTCTTATCTAGTAAGAACCAGGAAGAAACATGAAATAAAGCAGAGTAACACTGCTGTGGGGCTGGTCTTCACTGTGAACAAGTGCAAGTCCTATTAACGACCATGGGGATGGTTCTCTGGATTTTGGACTACACGAGGTCTCTGACAGCTTCCTCTGACTGTATCAGGCAAGCAAAGCAGAGAGGCAAAAATAGATGTACTTGCAGAGTCCACTCAGGGAGGCACTAGTAAATGACGCCCAAATGGAGGATTTGGGATGACTAAGTATTATCGGACAGCCCCCTTTAGCAAAGCTCAGTGCTTCCCGAAGTAGGTTCCACCAAAGGCTAGTCCCCAGGATGCTCCCCTAAAAGAGATTCCCAGGTCAAAAGAGCCTGGGAGACAGTCCGCATTATACACGATATCCTCTGCTTTGAGACTTACAACGGACCGTGCCCATTAACGGCTTTAAGAAGTCCTGCAGTAACAAAAACTATTTTACTTCAGGAAAGGCTGAGCTAATAAACCTTTCGGGCCATGGAACTGTTCTTCCACTTAAAATCACGCTGGGTAAACGGCATGCATAAGGCCACACGAGATGATCGTCTTACTTTCAACTGTAAACCAGAGCAAATGGCTCCTTTCCCTAAGGCCCTCAGCAGCTAGCTCCTCAGTGCCCTCAATCAATTTCAGTGTCATCTGACCTCTCAGATCTCCTCTTGTTCCAGGAGCGTTCTTGCTCTTTCTCAAACAAGCCATGTTCTTTTCTGACTCAAGACCTTTGCACATACGGTTCTCCTTGCCTGGAACCCACTCCTCCCCGCCAGCCCCATGGCTGCTCTTTCTCATCCATTCATCTCAGTTCAAGGGCCCCTTAAGCCAGGCTCTCCATGAATCCTTCCATCCTGTTATTTTCCCATCTCAGCTCCTAGGTGGGTCCAAACCCTGGCTCTACCTCTAACGTTCTGTGTGACCTTGCTTCTCAGTTTCATTACCTGTAAAACAGGAATAATCCAGGCCACCTGACACAGCAAGGTGTGAAAATTGTATTTGCTAAGGTGCCTGGCCTACAGTAGTCTCAGTAAGTGCTACAGGTTATTAGCGTTTCTGTTATCTCCCTTACGACAAGCTATGATCTCTATGTTCTGCTGACTGGCTTTCGCATTTCTCCCCGACCTAGAATGTGAGCTCCGTCCATCTGGGAGTCCCTCAGCCTGAAACCCCAGCACCGAGAACAAGACACATTTGCTCCAAGAGTGAGTGTATGAATGATGAGGGCCCTTCCTCCAGGGCTGGTCAAAGGCCATGTGTTCATCTCAGAGACCATTACCTTCATTAAATCAGCCCCATAAGAAACAAAGAGGATGCAGCGCTAATGCGCCACCCGCCCCCAGAGGTGGTGGGACGGGCACTCACTTCCACAGCTGCGCGTTCAGATGCTTCTCCACCATGAGGTTGAGGGCGCAGCGAAGCCGGTTCCACCTGGAGTCAAACACGTAATAGCCTCTTCCAATCTGCCGGCTCCCGAATGTGCAAAACTGCAAGAGAGAGAGCACACACTTGGACTCGCTAACTCCGAGGACATGCGGCCCGGGAAGCAGCGGCCAGGACAGGCGGCGCTTACTGAGGACCGAGGGCTGTGAAGCACGAGCGTGACAACGCCTGGCCCTGAGTGTCATGGAAGAGAACGGAAAGAGCAGGAGACGCACCCGATCGAGTGCATGCCGCCTCGGGGCGCCCTGCTCTGAGCTGCACTCGCGCCTTGACCTCGCCCTACATGGACCAGAGGGCATGCCCGGGTCCCCGCCGCGCCCCCCTGCAGTGCCCCGTCCCTGCGGCGTGGGGAGGGTTGGAGCGGGGGCGGATGTGGAACTTACAGATGCTGGCTGAGGATGATGACCTGAATAATGACAGTCCAGTTTTTCAACAGACTCTTCTTTGTCATCGCCTTCTCCCTCCTCACTGGATAACCGAGAAGCTGGCTCAGTGGCAGGCAGGGGAGGGTGTGGAGATTCATGGACTGGAGGAGGGTCAATGGGGGCACTCCCACCTTGCTGAGCAGGGCAGCCTGGAGGCCTTGGTGAGTAGAAAGTGCAGCACTGATCAGATCACATCACATGTCTGGGAATCAGCCGCCTTAACTCAGATACAACAATGTATCCAAAACCATCAAGGGAGGTCTGGGCTCCACCACTAGCACTAGGGACACAGATGCTGATCCGGGGGGCCTGGGAGTGAAGGGTCCTCTCTCCCAAACCGCGCGATGGCAAATGCAGCTGTCTGCCCAGTCTAACCAAAGTAACTTATAACCACTTCTCTATTCCACAGCCACCTGGTCCGCCTCCTATTCTCCCCAAAGGCGGTGAAATACATGTGGAATTTAAGAGAATTCTTTCTTTGATTCCTCTTCAAATTTCACCTGGAACTGGGTCACTAAGGCAATCAATGAGGTAATTGGTAATGTGCTCTAAAATAACCTAAGAGGGACAGGAGGTGATAAAAGAAGGTAGCTTTACCATTTTATGTGGGTAATCTAGTGTGTGTAACTCAAGGACAGCACTGTGCTTTTCCAACACACATAAAGGCCTGGTGTTTCTAGACTTAAGCCTATTTTTTAATAGATGGAAAAACTTCAATGAAATTGGCCAAAGGACGGACTTGCAAAGGAATCGACAGCCTGGGCCTGGCCACATTCTCGGGCACCTCCTCTGATCACTCCTCCAACCGTGTTGTTCGGAAACCAGGGGGCCCACGTGGGGACAGGCTCACGGGCACTCTCAGGTTTCCAAGACGGAGGAACTTCCACCCCTCATGTGACCATTTCAAGAATCAGACACGTGAGGATAAAAGGTTAATTAAGCAACAGCACCCAAGGGCTGGCACATTCCTAAGCAGAAGCCCTCGGCCCAGACTCAAAACCCTCGTTCTTTATGCCTTTCTTTTTCCCTTCTTTCTGGAAAGTGGGTACAAAGTCCTTTACTCCACTTGGTTAAATATACAGGCACGCACACACATATATTCAGCCCACCATCACTGTCTCCAAGGGATGTGTCTAAGTTCTGACCTGCTGCTCACTACACAGCTCAAATGACTCATACACGCTCAGGCCAGAGTCCCAAATGAGTGAATGAAAAAACATGTTGTAAATGGACGCTGTAAAGACTCAGGCTGAATGCCTATCCCCAGCAAGAATCCCAACTGCTGCTGTGTTTTTTTTTTTTTTTTTTTTTTTTTTTTTTTGCGGTACGCGCCTCTCACTGTTGTGGCCTCTCCCGTTGCGGAGCACAGGCTCCGGACGCACAGGCTCAGCGGCCATGGCTCACGGGCCCAGCCGCTCCGCGGCACATGGGATCTTCCTGGACCGGGGCACGAACCTGCGTCCCCTGCATCGGCAGGCGGACTCTCAACCACTGCGCCACCAGGGAAGCCCCTGCTGCTGTGTTTTGCAAGAAGCGAGACAGATGAATGGGAAATGGCTGCCAAAGCCATGTGAAATGTTCCCATCACTAACTTGCGGGCAGGACCCGGGCTGCAGCCCTACTCAACAGGGTCAGGAGACACCGAACGCTGAGCAGGGGGAGAACAGATAATTCTAGCTTTACTCTGCTACTTGCATTTGGCCACAAACAGCCCTGGTTGAAACTCAGTGATGAACGTTTTTTTTTTTTTCTTAAAGTAAAACCCCATTAGAAAAACATCTCTTCTCGTAGCGAGCCTGATGTCTGTCCTCGACATCATGATACACCGGGGCTCTACAGTCTGCACGTCTGTTCTCTGAAAGAGGGAGAGAGAGCTGGAGGACAGGGCTTACCTTGGAAGACTGGGGGTGTGAGGTTTAGGTTTACTAGCTACAAAAGGCTTTGATTCGGAAGGAATCACTCCGTGAGAGTTTTGGTGTGGCTCCTGTGAAGTTCTAGGAGGAGTGGGATGCGGGTCCCTGAGAGGCTGCGTTGGTTGCTGAGAGTCCGGATGGCGAATCGATTCCTTTTCCCTGGTTTTGTTTTTGTGCTCGGCTAACAACACATCGAATCGTTTTCTTCTACCCTGGACAGCCCTCCGCTGGGTTAAGGAATGTGTCTACAGACCAAAAACAACAACAACAAAAACAAACAACCAGACATGGAGGAATCTCAGTAATAATTTTTTCTGCCATACATCAAAAAATACCAATGCCAATAAAAAAGCAACTTGGACCATTAGCTTAATCAAAGGCTGCTCAGCATCTGATAGGCTAAAAATCTTAAGAGTATGATTTTTTTCCCTAATAGTTAGGAGCAGATATTCCAGCCTCCAAGTGATGTTATTTCCACCAGAAGAAAGAAGAAATGTTAACCATGCCACCAGGTATGTAACTGAGGGGCAAACAGTAGATACAAACAGGTAACAGGTCCTTGTGTTTTGTGCCACAGGAACAATTCATTGATCGGAGCTGTTACCAACTCCGTTAGAAAAGTCCCATTTGGGCCATTTAGAGTTTTGAATGTTAACAGGGAAGAAGCACTTATTCCATAAAATACGTATCACAAAGTCTTCTTTCACTAACTGCCAGAGAGTAAAAATTAAACACAAGTGTTTCTTTATTCCTGTGACAATGCCATACAGAGAGAAAGGGGCTCACAGCATCCTGGAGACAGGCCGAGGGAGACCTGGGGGGATTAAAGAGTAAGAGGCCAAAAGAAGACAGGCTGTGCACAGGAAAAGATGCAAACCAGCGTGAGTCCCTATCGAAAGACACTCCCTATGGAAATCAAGAAAATGGGATAGGATTTTTGGATCCAGAGACAATGTCTAACCCCAGAATTTAAAAATGGTCACATTCTTTTTTTTTTTTATTGGAGTATAATTGCTTTACAATGTTGTGTTAGTTTCTGCTGTACAATGAAGTGAATCAGCTATATGTATACCTAGATCCCCTCCCTCTTGGACCTCCCCAAAACGGTCATTGTTGAGAAATTTGAAATTACTCTTGAGAAGAAGAATGGTCAAGTAAACCTGACCACTCGATACCGCTTAGGGCCTCCGTCTGTAAAGAAAAAAATGAAAGGAGCTGCTAACCACAGCAGCCCCAAATCACACCTCCCAAATATGAGTTCATCTACATAAATCCTTCCCTCTTCTATGTTACAACAATACTACAAATGATACTTTCTGTGTGTTCGTTATACACACATTATACAAATGTACTGCTCTACAGGCTTACATTTTCACTACAATTTAAGGGATTTTAAGGGGAGTCAGGCTTCTAATTCTCTTTTGCGGTTCAATAACATAACCTACGTCCGTACCACATATACTGCAAACTATGTTCGCCCCAAATCTAACCTGGCACAGATAGTTAGAAAAATGTGTTGAGTTTCTTTTTAAGATTTTACTTGGTTTTCTTTAATATGTAATATATCCACAAGAAAGTAATCCTAAATGAAGACAAGGACCTTTGTTTTGTTCAGTGCTGTACCAACACCTAGTATAGCACCTGGCACACCATAAATGCTTCAAACAAAAACCAGATAAAAATAATGGCCCCCCAATACACGTTGAATGAACAAACGAATATACAACGTCACTGGGGGTCCACCTGCCTGCCTCTCCAGACAGATGATACAGAAGCCTCTCCTCACCTTTGCGTGTCCCCTGGTGCCTAGCGCAGGAAGACCAAGTGAAGAAAGTAGGCAGAGACGATCAGTATTTTCCCAGCTTGGTTTGAAGAGTACATAGCATTTGCCCTGAGCTCTGAAGAACCTTTCAGCCCCAACCCTGATGCCCTCTCCTCCCCATCAGAACTCTGTGGGGGGCTGTCCAAGGCGCACAGGATAAAGAGCAGCTGTCCAGGCCCGGGGCCCTGCTCGCTCTAACATCCCCGCCCCTTGCTCCTCTGGCACCAGGTGCCGCCTCCCCCTCCCGCTCAGCCTCCTGGCTGCCTTTCACACCCTAAGCTGTTTGTCCTGCCCCGTCCCAGGGCCTTCACAAGGGCTGTCTCCTCTGCCTCTCCCACCCCTTTCTGCCCAGACAAATCATGTGGATTTCAGCCCAGCATTCCTACAGCAAAGGAGCCTTCCCTGACTCAGTTCCCCTAGTGAAGGCTGTCATTACACAGGCCTCTCTTTTTTATTACCCCTCAGTGGTAACTTTTACAGTGACTTGAGTCATTACCAAGTTAATCTTCATCTCTTCCATTAGACTGTAAGCCCCAAAAGGGTAGGAGCCACGTCTTGATTTTGTTCAAGCCTGTATCCTCTGAGGCCCAGAAGGAGGTCTGTGCCCGCAGATGTGTGCAGTAAATGCTTCTACCCTGAGAGGAGCCCAAATCTACTTGCATGGAAGGCACAGAACAGAACAATGGACAGATGAGGAAGTGAGGAGGGGACAGTGAGGGTGGCAGGCAGACGACAGAGTGACAGGAGCGGGCAGCAGCAGATGCCCTGACAGCAAAGAGAACGGACAACATCCTCAGACTAAGACAGGAGAGATCTGGGCAGCAGCGTGGGGGACATTCAGCTGGGTCTTTGACATGCAAGACCCGCCGCTTGCATGTCAAGCATTCCAGTGTGTTTATTAGCCCACCGCTGAATGGATGCGGGCCGCAACGGAGGCACGGAGAAGGAGGAGCACTGACAAACAGAACACGGGAAGAAAGTAAGGGTGTTCGGTGCAAGGGCAGGCCAGCCACAATGCTGCATGTTCTGCCAGCTCTATGCCGAACTCACGGCATGCCTGGATGAAGATGCATACTAACGCAAAGACAGGCTTAGCACCCTGCTACAGATGGTAATAACACCCTTAACAGGGCACATGGAGAGCATACACGACATGAAAAGGAAGATGGGAGAAAAATGCAGGATCGACACAAAGCCAGTGAAGGTTCAGGAGGAAGGCTGGTCAAATTCCTTGCAGATTCGGAGTTGATAAAGCTTTTGGTTCACCAGCATGCCTCACAGATGATTAAAAAAGAGCACCCTGGGTAAAGCAAGCATCCTTCACTGACCACAGGTATCACAATACTGAGCAATCTCTGTTTCTGAGAGCCAGGTAGGCAGCAAGAGAGCAGAGAGGGGTTGGCAGTGTGACATGGCGTGGAGCACGGCTCAGGCACACACTCACAAGTTCCCTCAGGGGCAGCTGAACAGGACATGATTCTACAGAGCTCAACTGGCTACCGTCAAACAACACACCAGTCGATGTGTTCAGTTAATATTATACACAACAAAGCAATCTGTCCTGAGGAGTTTTTAACCTAGAGATTCAATGGTGCAACTGGAGTGGGGATGACCATCTACCTCTGAAATAAAATGCAAAATTCAGAATATATATGTGTATATATGTCTTCCTCTGGGAAGAGAATCCATAATTCTTTAAAAAATTAGGTATTTAAAGGTGCTTTTGACCAACCTAGCTCCTCACAAGATTCAGTACCATTGCTGCAAGATAAAATCCACACGCTAAAATTGAATTAGAAATTGAAATTAAAATAAGAACTACCGAGAAATAACATTTCCCGTTTCTGAAGATTTTAACATTCCTCTACTGTTTAGGGCTGGAGTGGAGTCTGAATTTCTTTATTCAAACATAATCTTTGGTAAAACTTAAAATAATACATCAAAAATTTTATTAATTTTTAGAGAACACCACTAATTTTTATAATTTTTAAGCCTCCTCCTCCAAACAAGGGTTTTTAAATTACTTCAAGGCAATGATTCTTAATACTTTTTGAACCCTTCTGCAGGGTGGCTGGGGACATAAGCATATATGCTCATTTATGAAGGGGGTCTACTGAAGCCAGAGGCCACCCCCATGTCAACCCTTATTTTATAGCAAATATACCGCCTTCTCACTAGCATACTGGCATTTCAAAGGAAAACTCAGGATAGAAAGGGGGAATCTTTACATTTTCTTGGGTTTTACATATACATTAGATTATGTGGTACCTAGTATTTTTTTTAGAACTAAAAAAATAAAGCTATCTCAAAGTCGCAGATATTTTTAAAGTAGCTGTAAAATTGAAGAACCAGAGGTAACACAAACATTTTAAGAATATTCACATATATGCAAAGGAAATTTCTGGACTCATTCCAAGTCAGTACAATTTAAACCACAGTAAAGGGGAGCCTCTCAAATTAAATTTCTATGAGGAAATATTAAAAGGCTTTGAAAATAACAGATTGATTAGGAAAAAAACACCATTGCCCTGGATACAGTAAGGCTCACTGGAGGCAAAACCCCTCTTAAGATAGCAGTTTATAACAACAGGCTCCACGTTTTCTGAACTTGAGGCATTCTTCATCAAAACGGAGTCATTCCCTCACTTAAAAATTCAGAACAATCCTCAGAGCAGATGCCCTGTGAGTGAGAGACGCTTGGGGCGCAGTGCTGTGCAGCCCAGGTCCCCGAGCTTCCTGGAGCATCGGGCTCTGCCCAGGAGCCGCCTACCTTGCATGTCAAAGATCGGGTGCAGGGCTTCTTGGTGTCGAGATCGATGACCCCACAGTGGATGTCAGGATCAAACTCCCTTTCTGTCAAAAGCACACAGACATTACAATGGGCTCAAATGCTGCTTCATTTATTTTGAAAATAAGAAAATAGGAGAAATCTGAGATTCTCCTATCTCAGACCAATTATAACTTGAAGCAAATCTACCACATTATCAATAAATATAAAATATACAATGTAGGAGCGCCACAAAAAAGCCACGACATCTCTAAGAGAGTGGGGACTCTCGCCACCAGATGACAGGAAAGAGACTGTTTAAGCCAGCATTACTCATTACTCCATTTAGGAATACACCACTAGAAAGCTACTTTTACGTCACCTACCCACACACGTGCACTTTAAAACCAAGAATGAAGAGCTCAAAGACATTACTTAAGGAACTTCATCCTAAAGCTGAAGTTGGCCAGTTTTAAAAAGAGGACTTACAGATAACGGTTGATTTGCTCTCCCAGGAACGCCCAATTAATACAGAAAGAAATACTGAGAGAAAATATGAAGTTACCTGATAATCTCTTATTTAAAAATTTCCTGTTATTGGAGTTATCTTCTGACTTCTTTTCCAGCGTAGGCGGTGCAGGAAGCCCTTTGCCATTCAGAATCTGTCCAGGCGAAGGCAAGGTTGGCTTTGGTATTGAGGGGCAGTTAAGGCCAGGCTTGACTGAGGAACTCACAGCAGCAGGACAGGCTGGCCCTACCGCAGATTTCAGTAGTGTGCCATCCATCTTCGGAGGAATCTTTTCCACTTTGACAGAGGGCGTCATGCTGTCGTAGGGGGAAGTGAGAACACCAGCACCTGAGTGCACCGGCAGCCCAGGGTGACTGGTGAGCCAGAGGGATGAGGGCAGAGCCTGGGTCTACCTGTGCACCGCACAGAGCTAGGCTCCCGAAGGTACATTACGAAGATTTGTTAGGGCTACGCAGAAAACTCAGTAAGACTTTTACTCAGTCTGTAAGCCCTTCTGCAGAGGCAGAAAGCTCCAGAGGAACCATCAAATTTACCTGGTCTATCATCATTCCAGAACAATCCTACACATGAGCCCGTTACCCAGTGTAATTTCTGCAAGAAGCAAAATATGAAAAGGTCTAAAAGGACCAAAGACTACTGCAGGACCTTTAGAGGATATCTTTTGAGAGCTGTCATTTTTAAGAAATGATCCATCAAAATAAAGTAAAATGAGTGAGCAGAGAAAAGAACAACAGAAATTAGAGAACATTTCCAAGAAATGTCACTAAGGACTTGGAAGAACTCAAATGTGCCTAACTCTGTATCTCCAAGAAGAGGCTCTCTGCCTCTGTCAATGAGGAAGACCAATGTTTAATTAGGATATGATGTGTCACTGAAGTGGTAATTCTCCAGTCCCTGAAAAAGGTTTCTCTATAGGAGCCTGGAATCTAAGTGCCTGGCACTCAGCTGGTGAGCACTGAATACCTGTATCACTAACCAAGAACTGACTTTTTTCTGGAATCTTGCTGATACTGTCATTTGGGTGGCAAATGTTGGTACGAAGCTAACAGTTAGCCTGGTCCCCGTCTAAAGCCCAGCTACAAATAAAGAAGATTTGGATTGATGAGGTTTTATAAACTTTGCCCAGTGGAGTCAGTGCTCTAACAGCTGGTAAGCGGGCGAATGACTTACACACCGTACTGGCATTTTCTTTGGCTCTCTGACAGCTCCAGGAACGAAAGCCAAGCTTCCTGTACTTGCACTTCTCACAGATGAGCAGAGGCTGCGGGCTTAGCAACCAGGACAAATAGCACCAAACAGCTGTACCTGGAACAGCCCGACAGCAGCAGAGACACTGCAAGATGCCACGGCCTCTCCCAGCTGGCAAGGTCCGTACGCAAGAGCAGGTGCTGGCCGCTGCCCGAAGATTAACCAGGTTATCAGACCTTGGGACTGAGATGTGTGGCATACCCTCCTAAAGGGAGGCAGGCCAGGGAAAAGCCACCTGCCACCAAGGCCGAAGCATGCCGTGATGGGGCAAGATATATTTCCATGGGAGTGCACGGCTGCTCCCTCATGTGACCCACAAAGAGCCTACAGGTCCACCAGGGAAACTCGTCAAGGCCTTGCCTGGTGGTGTGAACTTCTTCCAGCCTCCCCTCATCAGTGTTTGGATGTGAACCCAAGACTGGGGGTGGGAGGAAGCACTGCTTCCCTATTTGCTGTGCAGGCCCCAGAAAATCCTAGAACAGCTTCTGGGGATCTCTTCCCCTTTTTATTCCTACTGTCACCCTCAGCGGCGGCACCAGCATCCGTTCCTTTACGGTCGCCTGTTGGCCGGACACTAGCCGGGTGCTTGAGTCTAATACATGAATCCTACCACCCCCACTAACCCTGCACAGGGGCTGTTATCTTAGACTCTGAGAGAAACATGGCCTTGGCTGAGGCCCCTCAGCTAGGAAATGATAGAGGCGGGATTTGAACCCCAGGCCTGTTTGACCTGAGGGGCCCGTGGCTGAAGTTCTGCAATCTTATCACACTTCCCTCTCCTTACCCAGAAAATGGAGATAACAGCAATACCTATTTCAAAGGGTTGTTGTGATAAGTAAATGACAATACACTTAGCTAAATTTCAATAGCTGGCACACAAGAAAGGATCAATAGATAAGTATTATTATTGCTATTATGACTCTATAAAGTCTCTCAAGGTATAATAGGGAAACGAAAAGAAACAACATATATTTGAATTTTCCCCAAAGTGGGCTCTCTTTCACATTATCCACGTACACTCTCAGATGCTACTTGTGTACACAGTTCCACTTCTGGCAGGTGAGCTTTAAGAACCCTCTGGGCCATACTCACATTCTACCATGGGGGACTCTATTTTGCTGAATGGGATGCATTGGCCTGTTCCCCCTGAGCTGCAGTTTCTCTTTGGGCGATTTCAACAACTTGGAACTTAACGAGGATGCACTGAGAACACCTCCACTGGAAGAACGGCTGCTTCCACTTCCACTGCCTCCTTTGCTTTTGGACAGAGAAGGGAAGACGGAAAATACTGAAGTGGGAGGAACGGCCAAAGAAGGCTTGCTGGATGAGCTATGTCTTCTTTCTGAAAAGGAACACAAAAGGGGCGGGGTGGGGGGGAAGACACTGTTTCAGGCAAGTCTCCAATGGAACCCTGGGGGAGTCCCCGGAAATCAACACATTTAGGTTCAAATACGTGTCACTAAGTGAAAATATATTAAACTCAGCAGCTTTCAGAAATGGCTTATCTAGACCCCACAGACTTATTCTGGATTCTAGGAACTGGTCCTTCTGCTTAGGAAACGTCTCGGCATGAAGAGGTTTATCATACATAGATAACCATTAGGAAACACACATTCTAAACCTGAGAATAGTGGGTTTTGCATTTTAGAAATGAACCTCACTGACTGCAACTTGTAGTCAGAGAGGGGAAAATTATTCATTCATCTGCAGAGCTCTGCTAATTGACACTGCACGGAATTCTTTCTTCCTTTCTAGCATAGTACCTCTGCAGTTTTCAAAATAGCAAAATGTTAAGAAACAAGTTGTACCTTAATTTTTTTTTGTCACTACCCACCAGTATATGACACCAAATAAGAATGTTTCTAGGGTTTATCTTATCGTTCCCTAAGAATCTGTGCTGAAATTTTCCAGTGAATCACTTCACTCCCCACTCCCAACCCCCCCCCTTTTAAAATAATCTCACTTGACTACAGATGGCACAGCTCTTGTTCACACCATAGGATGCCAAAGGCGCAAGACAAAAATACCACAAATAGCTAAGCCTGCTTTTTATACCAGGAAGTAATTCATGGTTAAGTAAGGACTACTCAGGCTTAACTGAAAGTAAGTCTATCCACTAGAGAATCAGGTTTTCTCAGAGTAAGGCAACCCACACTAAATAAATCGAGAGCTGTTGAAGAATGTTACCATCGGAAACAAGTAAATTATTTAGTAACTTTATCTACTTAAGTACCTCAAGCTGGTAGCTTCAGTAGTTGCCTTTAGTTAAACTTGTAATTTAAAATACGTTTGCTTTACTCTTAAGTTTTAAAATGTATGTGATCCAACCGTTATTCATCACAACATGGAAGCTATATGAGTATTTTTTAAATTAAGCATAATAGAATCAATTTGACTACAACCATCCTGTAAAGGATTTATTTCCAAAGGTCCTTTTAAATCAGTCCTGAGACTCTCTGTGAAGCTGTGCTGACTTATTCCCAGAAGGGTAATAGGTCAATGATGCTTCATGAGGTATAAAGAGCCTGCTCTACACCAGGACAAAATCATTATGCTATCTACAGGCAGAATTCAAATTCTCCAACTAGACCACACAAAGGATACAAGCAGGTTAGGAAGGCTAAACTGATAGTAATTTGTAAGTGCCTGCTGCTTTTTTCCCCCCAGATATGAAAGTAGTGTGTAAGGAAGGGAAAGCTAAAATAATAAGTTTAATAACTTTCTAAATTTGGCACCTGAGGTTTTCTTTAAAAAAAATTAGTTTCCTTCTCTTCCGTGATCCCAAAACACTCTGAATATACTTTCAAGCAACGGCACTTGTCAGCCAGGACTGTAAAAATCTGTCTCCCGTGCTGCCGACTCCCTTGGATGGTGGAACTTCCTGTCTCAGTCATCTGCCCCTGACACCATGGCACAGAGTAGGCCTTCAATTAACATTTGCCCGATTGGTACAGCTCTTCTTATGAAGAGAGTGATTTTCAAATGGTCCTAGACCAGTGGTTCTCAACCTTGGCTACACATTGGCATAATCTAATGAGCTTAAAAAATACTGATGCCTCAGTCCCACCTTCAAAGATTCTGATTCTGATTTTTCTGTGGCCTGGGCATCCAGACTTTTACAAGCTCTTCTGTGTGATTCCACTGCGCAGCCAATGGTGAAAGCCTACCCCAGACTAGGCTAATGCCTCAAGAACCATTAACCACAGCTGAGTAAATTACCATCTGTATGGCACTGAGAACACTGCCAGGCACGTGGCACTATATACCAGGGTTTGTTACATGAAGCTCACCGCTACTACTTGTCCTCAACTAGTGTTTTCCAAACTTCCCTCAACTGCCAACTATTTTCATCATTCTTACCAAAGACACATAAAATACTATTTTTTACTCAACACTTTTATTCAAATTATCAACTCTACTGTTCCTTCCTCCTCCTTAATCTAATACTCACCAGTCTTTCATGGGGACAGCATTGGTATTTTGGACACAACAATCCTTGTACAGGATTTCAGGGTGGTTAGAATTCCTGTCCCCCAGCCCTTAATCACCAGTAAGTAGTGCCCCTCTAACAGGTGCAACCTGAAACTACCCCCAATCTGTTTTCAGATGGCCCAACGTGAAGCAGGGTACCACTCTCAGTGTTTTCCAGAACTCTTATTGTTTTCCAAAACAATAGCATCTATAAAACAACAGGTTTAAAAAGTGTGTAATATATATCTCTGATATACATTAAAATAATTAAATATTTAAATTAAAATGTTCAGCCACAAAAATCACCCCCAGTGGCAGTGTACTAAAGAAATAATTACCATGTCTGTGGTACAAAGAGGGGGAAAAATTTCAACCAAAACTTTGACTTCTAGGAAATACACTCTTTTTACTATTTTGGGGGTATCAGAATTCTCAAGCAGGTGTCTCAGAGTAAAAGTGATATATTTTCTCTGATATCAAATGATGTAAATAAAATTCTCAATCGAATTAAACATAGTTCACTATAATGCTTGTTTTGAAAACGTAAACTTATTCCGAAGTCACTGATCTACTAAGGAACAATTTGAGCATAAAGAATTTTTGCATTTCCTCTTGCAAGATTTCATCTGCAAGAAGCACTAGGTAGGGGGCTTCCCTGGTGGCGCAGTGGTTGAGGGTCCGCCTGCCGATGCAGGGGACACGGATTCGTGCCCCGGTTCGGGAAGATCCCACATGCCGCGGAGCGGCTAGGCCCGTAAGCCATGGCCGCTGAGCCTGCATGTCCGGAGCCTGTGCTCCGCAACGGGAGAGGCCACAACAGTGAGAGGCCCACGTACCGCAAAAACAAACAAACAAACAAACAAACAAACAAATAATAAAATAAAACATAAGCAGCTGGAGGGAAAGATTAAAAAAAAAAAAAAAAAAAAAGAAGCACTAGGTGAATGCAGAAAACCACACCTGGCTAAACTGAGCCACATGGGAATAAAAGCTCACACCCTCAGCCTGGCCAGCCCCCCCCGCCCCGCCCCCAAACATCCACCATCCACCTCAGTTCACCATGGACCTTAGGAGCCACACCATCCACACAGCTGGTGCTACACCTTTTCCTCAATATCACATAATCTTCCTTCCACCACTTCACAATAGCTTACAAAGTGAAACCCTTCCGACACCTACCTGCAAAAGCACATGTCAGGTTGTTTTCAAGGAAAACTGTCATATTAGAATGAATATTTATGTATTTTTTAAACCATTTAATACACATAAAACTGTGCTACCACTCTTGTTAGGTTACTGTCTTTTTCTGTGTGTGACCAGGCTCCGGATGCGCAGGCTCAGTGGCCATGGCTCACAGGCCCAGCCGCTCCGCGGCATGTGGGATCTTCCCGGACCAGGGCACGAACCCGTGTTCCCTGCATTGGTAGGCGGACTCTCAACCACCGCGCCACCAGGGAAGCCCACCGATGAAGTTTTGAGTGTTGTGCCCATTACCCCATTTTTCTAATGAGCCTCCTGTGGTTTTTATTGCGCCATTTTGCATAAGGCAGTAATTTCTTAGGAAAGCGTGCTGTCTTATGGCAGAACTGGCTGCAACTTCCAGTCTGCCCTTTCAATTTTTTCTTTCTTTTTTTTTTTAGCTGCACCGAGTGGCATGTGGAATCTTAGTTCCCTGACCAAGGATCAAACCAGAGCCCCTGCAGTGCAAGCACGGAGTCCTAACCACTGGACCACCAGGGAAGTCCCTGTCCTTTCAATTTTCTATTCCCATCATAGTCCACTTTCCCTGTTTTCTTCCGTTAATGCTTTTTTTTTTTTCTGAGTTGTCTATTAACTCTTTGATACGGGATTTTCGCATTAGAAAATCAAGAGTCAAAGCTTTCTAACATTAAGGTCAGCTGATATATCAATAACATTTCAAAAAAGTTGTATTTTCTACTGCAACAATAAAAGCTATTTAAAAACTAAGAATGGCAATCTATCATGTGAACCTACATTCACTAGAACTTGAAACAGACTGCGTGCGTGCGTGCGTGCGTGCGTGTGTGTGTGTGTGTGTGTGTGTAACTGTGATTCTGGCTGAAAAGTGCCAGCTCAAATCCTTGTCATGCTGCTGAATTAAGTTGTTCCTTCACATCATGGTCTGGTAACTCATTCTCTGGAAAGGGTGGCATTTGGCTTTCCCTTCACGAGAAAGCAAAGAGGAAAAACCAAATTAAATTATAGTTGAGTTGGACTCTCCCCAACCTTTCACACTGGGCCCTTATTTTTCTTAAGATTTTAAACTGGGCTTCCAGTTTTAAAAAGTGTTTGTTTCTAGATCAAAAGGGAAACGGGCAAGTTATGGGTAGGGTTAGGGACCTTATATTAAGTGGACAAACTGGTGGCCAGATGCTAAGCATAACTGAAGTGTGGTCTGGTGAGGAGTCCAAGTTGAGTTTTCAAAGCACTCCTCTCTCCAGGGTCTGGCACCAGCCCAGAGAAAGCACACTCTGTCCTGAATGAGCAGGGCACTGTGAATGGCTCCAGCAAGCAGGAGAGACAGGCAGACCAACAGACAGACAAACACAGATACAGTGAAAAGACAGAGCAGAGACAGAAGGACAGACACGGGTGAGTGTGTGGTGTATGTGCGGCAGTGCTGGGGTTGGGGGCAGGGGGGACCTCACAGACAGATCTGGAAACAGAGACAGGAGAAGGAGACAGAGCAAGAGATGGATGCCTCGGGCTTTCTTCCCTTGTGGCTTGAGCATGTGATACCACTGCAGGCAAGGGTAGGATACCGGGGTGGTCGGGGAGGGGACAGCTTTCAGTCTTCCAAAATAGAAAGCAACCAAGAACACTGAGCTTATAATTGTGGATTCACGCTGAGGTTTAAAAAAATATATATGTAAGTGTTGACACCTAAGTACAAACCAAAAAGGAGTTCAGAGCAAATAATTAGAATCTTTTAAAGGCATATACATTGCTTTGAAAAAAAAAACTAAAGGTAACTTATAATGTGTTAA